>NC_084637.1:35500429-35517929 GCF_033978795.1 Nerophis ophidion
AAACATGTCATCTCACCCGGTAAACATGTCACCTCACCTGGTAAACATGTCACCTCACCCGGTAAACATGTCATCTCACCCGGTAAACATGTCACCTCACCTGGTAAACATGTCACCTCACCCGGTAAACATGTCACCTCACCCGGTAAACATGTCACTTCACCTGGTAAACATGTCACCTCACCCGGTAAACATGTCACCTCACCCGGTAAACATGTCACTTCACCTGGTAAACATGTCACCTCACCCGGTAAACATGTCATCTCACCCGGTAAACATGTCACCTCACCCGGTAAACATGTCACCTCACCTGGTAAACATGTCACCTCACCCGGTAAACATGTCACCTCACCCGGTAAACATGTCACTTCACCTGGTAAACATGTCACCTCACCCGGTAAACATGTCACCTCACCCGGTAAACATGTCACCTCACCCGGTAAACATGTCACCTCACCAGGTAAACATGTCACCTCACCCGGTAAACATGTCACTTCACCTGGTAAACATGTCACCTCACCCGGTAAACATGTCACCTCACCCGGTAAACATGTCACCTCACCCGGTAAACATGTCACCTCACCCGGTAAACATGTCACCTCACCCGGTAAACATGTCACCTCACCCGGTAAACATGTCATCTCACCCGGTAAACATGTCACCTCACCTGGTAAACATGTCACCTCACCCGGTAAACATGTCACCTCACCTGGTAAACATGTCACCTCACCCGGTAAACATGTCACCTCACCCGGTAAACATGTCACCTCACCCGGTAAACATGTCACCTCACCCGGTAAACATGTCACTTCACCTGGTAAACATGTCACCTCACCTGGTAAACATGTCACCTCACCCGGTAAACATCTAACCTCACCCGGTAAACATGTAATCTCACCCAGTAAACATGTCACCTCACCCAGTAAACATGTCACCTCACCCGGTAAACATGTCACCTCACCTGGTAAACATGTCACCTCACCCGGTAAACATGTCACCTCACCCGGTAAACATGTCACCTCACCCGGTAAACATGTCACCTCACCCGGTAAACATGTCACCTCACCTGGTAAACATGTCACCTCACCTGGTAAACATGTCACCTCACCCGGTAAACATGTCACTTCACCTGGTAAACATGTCACCTCACCTGGTAAACATGTCACCTCACCCGGTAAACATCTAACCTCACCCGGTAAACATGTAATCTCACCCAGTAAACATGTCACCTCACCCAGTAAACATGTCACCTCACCCGGTAAACATGTCACCTCACCTGGTAAACATGTCACCTCACCCGGTAAACATGTCACCTCACCTGGTAAACATGTCACCTCACCCGGTAAACATGTCACCTCACCTGGTAAACATGTCACCTCACCCGGTAAACATCTAACCTCACCCGGTAAACATGTAATCTCACCCAGTAAACATGTCACCTCACCCAGTAAACATGTCATCTCACCCGGTAAACATGTCACCTCACCTGGTAAACATGTCACCTCACCCGGTAAACATGTCACCTCACCTGGTAAACATGTCACCTCACCCGGTAAACATGTCATCTCACCCGGTAAACATGTCACCTCACCTGGTAAACATGTCACCTCACCCGGTAAACATGTCACCTCACCTGGTAAACATGTCACCTCACCCGGTAAACATGTCACCTCACCCGGTAAACATGTCACCTCACCCGGTAAACATGTCACCTCACCCGGTAAACATGTCACTTCACCTGGTAAACATGTCACCTCACCTGGTAAACATGTCACCTCACCCGGTAAACATCTAACCTCACCCGGTAAACATGTAATCTCACCCAGTAAACATGTCACCTCACCCAGTAAACATGTCATCTCACCCGGTAAACATGTCACCTCACCTGGTAAACATGTCACCTCACCCGGTAAACATGTCACCTCACCTGGTAAACATGTCACCTCACCCGGTAAACATGTCACCTCACCCGGTAAACATGTCACCTCACCCGGTAAACATGTCACTTCACCTGGTAAACATGTCACCTCACCTGGTAAACATGTCACCTCACCCGGTAAACATCTAACCTCACCCGGTAAACATGTAATCTCACCCAGTAAACATGTCACCTCACCCAGTAAACATGTCACCTCACCCGGTAAACATGTCACCTCACCCGGTAAACATGTCACCTCACCTGGTAAACATGTCACCTCACCTGGTAAACATGTCACCTCACCTGGTAAATCTGTAACCTCACCTGGTAAACATGTCACCTCACCCGGTAAACATGTCATCTCACCCGGTAAACATGTCACCTCACCTGGTAAACATGTCACCTCACCCGGTAAACATGTCATCTCACCCGGTAAACATGTCACCTCACCTGGTAAACATGTCACCTCACCCGGTAAACATGTCACCTCACCCGGTAAACATGTCACTTCACCTGGTAAACATGTCACCTCACCCGGTAAACATGTCACCTCACCCGGTAAACATGTCACTTCACCTGGTAAACATGTCACCTCACCCGGTAAACATGTCATCTCACCCGGTAAACATGTCACCTCACCCGGTAAACATGTCACCTCACCTGGTAAACATGTCACCTCACCCGGTAAACATGTCACCTCACCCGGTAAACATGTCACTTCACCTGGTAAACATGTCACCTCACCCGGTAAACATGTCACCTCACCCGGTAAACATGTCACCTCACCCGGTAAACATGTCACCTCACCAGGTAAACATGTCACCTCACCCGGTAAACATGTCACTTCACCTGGTAAACATGTCACCTCACCCGGTAAACATGTCACCTCACCCGGTAAACATGTCACCTCACCCGGTAAACATGTCACCTCACCCGGTAAACATGTCACCTCACCCGGTAAACATGTCACCTCACCCGGTAAACATGTCATCTCACCCGGTAAACATGTCACCTCACCTGGTAAACATGTCACCTCACCCGGTAAACATGTCACCTCACCCGGTAAACATGTCACCTCACCTGGTAAACATGTCACCTCACCTGGTAAACATGTCACCTCACCCGGTAAACATGTCACCTCACCCGGTAAACATGTCACTTCACCTGGTAAACATGTCACCTCACCCGGTAAACATGTCACCTCACCCGGTAAACATGTCACCTCACCCGGTAAACATGTCACCTCACCCGGTAAACATGTCACCTCACCCGGTAAACATGTCACCTCACCCGGTAAACATGTCACCTCACCTGGTAAACATGTCACCTCACCCGGTAAACATGTCACCTCACCCGGTAAACATGTCACTTCACCTGGTAAACATGTCACCTCACCCGGTAAACATGTCACCTCACCCGGTAAACATGTCACCTCACCCGGTAAACATGTCACCTCACCAGGTAAACATGTCACCTCACCCGGTAAACATGTCACTTCACCCGGTAAACATGTCACCTCACCCGGTAAACATGTCACCTCACCCGGTAAACATGTCACCTCACCCGGTAAACATGTCACCTCACCCAGTAAACATGTCACCTCACCCGGTAAACATGTCACTTCACCTGGTAAACATGTCACCTCACCCGGTAAACATGTCACCTCACCCGGTAAACATGTCACCTCACCCGGTAAACATGTCACCTCACCCGGTAAACATGTCACCTCACCCGGTAAACATGTCACCTCACCCGGTAAACATGTCACCTCACCCGGTAAACATGTCACCTCACCCGGTAAACATGTCACCTCACCCGGTAAACATGTCATCTCACCCGGTAAACATGTCACCTCACCTGGTAAACATGTCACCTCACCCGGTAAACATGTCACCTCACCCGGTAAACATGTCACCTCACCTGGTAAACATGTCACCTCACCTGGTAAACATGTCACCTCACCCGGTAAACATGTCACCTCACCCGGTAAACATGTCACCTCACCCGGTAAACATGTCACTTCACCTGGTAAACATGTCACCTCACCCGGTAAACATGTCACCTCACCCGGTAAACATGTCACCTCACCCGGTAAACATGTCACCTCACCCGGTAAACATGTCATCTCACCCGGTAAACATGTCACCTCACCCGGTAAACATGTCACCTCACCCGGTAAACATGTCACCTCACCCGGTAAACATGTCACCTCACCCGGTAAACATGTCACCTCACCCGGTAAACATGTCACCTCACCCGGTAAACATGTCACCTCACCCGGTAAACATGTCACCTCACCTGGTAAACATGTCACCTCACCCGGTAAACATGTCACCTCACCCGGTAAACATGTCACCTCACCCGGTAAACATGTCACCTCACCCGGTAAACATGTCACCTCACCCGGTAAACATGTCACCTCACCCGGTAAACCTGTAATCTCACCTGGTAAACCTGTAATCTCACCTGGTAAACATGTCACCTCACCAGGTAAACCCGTAATCTCACATGGTAAACATCTAACCTCACCCGGTAAACCTGTCACCTCACCCAGTAAACATGTCACCTCACCCGGTAAACATGTCACCTCACCCGGTAAACATGTCACCTCACCAGGTAAACCCGTAATCTCACATGGTAAACCTGTAATCTCACCCGGTAAACATGTCACCTCACCTGGTAAACCCGTAATCTCACATGGTAAACATCTAACCTCACCCAGTAAACATGTCACCTCACCCAGTAAACATGTCACCTCACCTGGTAAACCCGTAATCTCACCTGGTAAACCTGTAATCTCACCCGGTAAACATGTCACCTCACCAGGTAAACCCGTAATCTCACATGGTAAACCTGTAATCTCACCCGGTAAACATGTCACCTCACCTGGTAAACCCGTAATCTCACATGGTAAACATCTAACCTCACCCAGTAAACATGTCACCTCACCCAGTAAACATGTCACCTCACCTGGTAAACCCGTAATCTCACCTGGTAAACCTGTAATCTCACCCGGTAAACATGTCACCTCACCCGGTAAACATGTCACCTCACCTGGTAAACCCGTAATCTCACATGGTAAACATCTAACCTCACCCGGTAAACATGTCACCTCACCCGGTAAACATGTCACCTCACCTGGTAAACCTGTAATCTCACCCGGTAAACATGTCACCTCACCTGGTAAATCCGTAATCTCACATGGTAAACATCTAACCTCACCCGGTAAACCTGTCACCTCACCCAGTAAACATGTCACCTCACCCAGTAAACATGTCACCTCACCCGGTAAACATGTCACCTCACCCGGTAAACATGTCACCTCACCCGGTAAACATGTCACCTCACCCGGTAAACATGTCACCTCACCCGGTAAACATGTCACCTCACCCGGTAAACATGTCACCTCACCCGGTAAACCTGTAATCTCACCTGGTAAACCTGTAATCTCACCTGGTAAACATGTCACCTCACCAGGTAAACCCGTAATCTCACATGGTAAACATCTAACCTCACCCGGTAAACCTGTCACCTCACCCAGTAAACATGTCACCTCACCCGGTAAACATGTCACCTCACCCGGTAAACATGTCACCTCACCAGGTAAACCCGTAATCTCACATGGTAAACCTGTAATCTCACCCGGTAAACATGTCACCTCACCTGGTAAACCCGTAATCTCACATGGTAAACATCTAACCTCACCCAGTAAACATGTCACCTCACCCAGTAAACATGTCACCTCACCTGGTAAACCCGTAATCTCACCTGGTAAACCTGTAATCTCACCCGGTAAACATGTCACCTCACCAGGTAAACCCGTAATCTCACATGGTAAACCTGTAATCTCACCCAGTAAACATGTCACCTCACCCGGTAAACATGTCACCTCACCTGGTAAACCCGTAATCTCACATGGTAAACATCTAACCTCACCCGGTAAACATGTCACCTCACCCGGTAAACATGTCACCTCACCTGGTAAACCTGTAATCTCACCCGGTAAACATGTCACCTCACCTGGTAAATCCGTAATCTCACATGGTAAACATCTAACCTCACCCGGTAAACCTGTCACCTCACCCAGTAAACATGTCACCTCACCCGGTAAACATGTCACCTCACCCGGTAAACATGTCACCTCACCCGGTAAACATGTCACCTCACCAGGTAAACCCGTAATCTCACATGGTAAACCTGTAATCTCACCCAGTAAACATGTCACCTCACCTGGTAAACATGTCACCTCACCAGGTAAACCCGTAATCTCACATGGTAAACCTGTAATCTCACCCGGTAAACATGTCACCTCACCCGGTAAACATGTCACCTCACCCGGTAAACATGTCACCTCACCAGGTAAACCCGTAATCTCACCTGGTAAACCTGTAATCTCACCCAGTAAACATGTCACCTCACCCGGTAAACATGTCACCTCACCTGGTAAACCCGTAATCTCACATGGTAAACATCTAACCTCACCCAGTAAACCTGTAATCTCACCCAGTAAACCTGTCACCTCACCCAGTAAACATGTCACCTCACCCGGTAAACATGTAATCTCACCCAGTAAACCTGTAATCTCACCCAGTAAACATGTCACCTCACCCAGTAAACATGTCACCTCACCCGGTAAACATGTCACCTCACCCGGTAAACATCTAATCTCACATGGTAAACATCTAATCTCACCCAGTAAACATGTCACCTCACCTGGTAAACATGTCACCTCACCTGGTAAACCCGTAATCTCACCTGGTAAACCTGTAATCTCACCCAGTAAACATGTCACCTCACCCGGTAAACATGTCACCTCACCTGGTAAACCCGTAATCTCACATGGTAAACATCTAACCTCACCCGGTAAACATGTCACCTCACCTGGTAAACCTGTAATCTCACCCGGTAAACATGTCACCTCACCTGGTAAATCCGTAATCTCACATGGTAAACATCTAACCTCACCCGGTAAACCTGTCACCTCACCCAGTAAACATGTCACCTCACCCAGTAAACATGTCACCTCACCCGGTAAACATGTCACCTCACCCGGTAAACATGTCACCTCACCTGGTAAACCCGTAATCTCACATGGTAAACATCTAACCTCACCCGGTAAACATGTCACCTCACCCGGTAAACATGTCACCTCACCTGGTAAACCTGTAATCTCACCCGGTAAACATGTCACCTCACCTGGTAAATCCGTAATCTCACATGGTAAACATCTAACCTCACCCGGTAAACCTGTCACCTCACCCAGTAAACATGTCACCTCACCCAGTAAACATGTCACCTCACCCGGTAAACATGTCACCTCACCCGGTAAACATGTCACCTCACCCGGTAAACATGTCACCTCACCCGGTAAACATGTCACCTCACCAGGTAAACCCGTAATCTCACATGGTAAACCTGTAATCTCACCCAGTAAACATGTCACCTCACCTGGTAAACATGTCACCTCACCTGGTAAACCCGTAATCTCACCTGGTAAACCTGTAATCTCACCCAGTAAACCTGTAATCTCACCCAGTAAACATGTCACCTCACCCGGTAAACATGTCACCTCACCCGGTAAACATGTCACCTCACCTGGTAAACCCGTAATCTCACATGGTAAACATCTAACCTCACCCAGTAAACCTGTAATCTCACCCAGTAAACATGTCACCTCACCCAGTAAACATGTCACCTCACCCGGTAAACATGTCACCTCACCCGGTAAACATGTAATCTCACATGGTAAACATCTAATCTCACCCAGTAAACATGTCACCTCACCCGGTAAACCTGTAATCTCACATGGTAAACATCTAACCTCACCCGGTAAACATCTAACCTCACCCGGTAAACATGTCACTTCACCTGGTAAACATGTCACCTCACCCGGTAAACATGTCACCTCACCCGGTAAACATGTCACCTCACCCGGTAAACATGTCACCTCACCCGGTAAACATGTCACCTCACCCGGTAAACATGTCACCTCACCCGGTAAACATGTCACCTCACCCGGTAAACATGTCACCTCACCCGGTAAACATGTCACCTCACCAGGTAAACCCGTAATCTCACATGGTAAACCTGTAATCTCACCCGGTAAACATGTCACCTCACCTGGTAAACCCGTAATCTCACATGGTAAACATCTAACCTCACCCAGTAAACATGTCACCTCACCCAGTAAACATGTCACCTCACCTGGTAAACCCGTAATCTCACCTGGTAAACCTGTAATCTCACCCGGTAAACATGTCACCTCACCAGGTAAACCCGTAATCTCACATGGTAAACCTGTAATCTCACCCAGTAAACATGTCACCTCACCCGGTAAACATGTCACCTCACCTGGTAAACCCGTAATCTCACATGGTAAACATCTAACCTCACCCGGTAAACATGTCACCTCACCCGGTAAACATGTCACCTCACCTGGTAAACCTGTAATCTCACCCGGTAAACATGTCACCTCACCTGGTAAATCCGTGATCTCACATGGTAAACATCTAACCTCACCCGGTAAACCTGTCACCTCACCCAGTAAACATGTCACCTCACCCGGTAAACATGTCACCTCACCCGGTAAACATGTCACCTCACCCGGTAAACATGTCACCTCACCAGGTAAACCCGTAATCTCACATGGTAAACCTGTAATCTCACCCAGTAAACATGTCACCTCACCTGGTAAACATGTCACCTCACCAGGTAAACCCGTAATCTCACATGGTAAACCTGTAATCTCACCCGGTAAACATGTCACCTCACCCGGTAAACATGTCACCTCACCCGGTAAACATGTCACCTCACCAGGTAAACCCGTAATCTCACCTGGTAAACCTGTAATCTCACCCAGTAAACATGTCACCTCACCCGGTAAACATGTCACCTCACCTGGTAAACCCGTAATCTCACATGGTAAACATCTAACCTCACCCAGTAAACCTGTAATCTCACCCAGTAAACCTGTCACCTCACCCAGTAAACATGTCACCTCACCCGGTAAACATGTAATCTCACCCAGTAAACCTGTAATCTCACCCAGTAAACATGTCACCTCACCCAGTAAACATGTCACCTCACCCGGTAAACATGTCACCTCACCCGGTAAACATCTAATCTCACATGGTAAACATCTAATCTCACCCAGTAAACATGTCACCTCACCTGGTAAACATGTCACCTCACCTGGTAAACCCGTAATCTCACCTGGTAAACCTGTAATCTCACCCAGTAAACATGTCACCTCACCCGGTAAACATGTCACCTCACCTGGTAAACCCGTAATCTCACATGGTAAACATCTAACCTCACCCGGTAAACATGTCACCTCACCCGGTAAACATGTCACCTCACCTGGTAAACCTGTAATCTCACCCGGTAAACATGTCACCTCACCTGGTAAATCCGTAATCTCACATGGTAAACATCTAACCTCACCCGGTAAACCTGTCACCTCACCCAGTAAACATGTCACCTCACCCGGTAAACATGTCACCTCACCCGGTAAACATGTCACCTCACCCGGTAAACATGTCACCTCACCCGGTAAACATGTCACCTCACCTGGTAAACCTGTAATCTCACCCGGTAAACATGTCACCTCACCTGGTAAATCCGTAATCTCACATGGTAAACATCTAACCTCACCCGGTAAACCTGTCACCTCACCCAGTAAACATGTCACCTCACCCAGTAAACATGTCACCTCACCCGGTAAACATGTCACCTCACCCGGTAAACATGTCACCTCACCCGGTAAACATGTCACCTCACCAGGTAAACCCGTAATCTCACATGGTAAACCTGTAATCTCACCCAGTAAACATGTCACCTCACCTGGTAAACATGTCACCTCACCTGGTAAACCCGTAATCTCACCTGGTAAACCTGTAATCTCACCCAGTAAACCTGTAATCTCACCCAGTAAACATGTCACCTCACCCGGTAAACATGTCACCTCACCCGGTAAACATGTCACCTCACCTGGTAAACCCGTAATCTCACATGGTAAACATCTAACCTCACCCAGTAAACCTGTAATCTCACCCAGTAAACATGTCACCTCACCCAGTAAACATGTCACCTCACCCGGTAAACATGTCACCTCACCCGGTAAACATGTAATCTCACATGGTAAACATCTAATCTCACCCAGTAAACATGTCACCTCACCCGGTAAACCTGTAATCTCACATGGTAAACATCTAACCTCACCCGGTAAACATCTAACCTCACCCGGTAAACATGTCACTTCACCTGGTAAACATGTCACCTCACCCGGTAAACATGTCACCTCACCCGGTAAACATGTCACCTCACCCGGTAAACATGTCACCTCACCAGGTAAACATGTCACCTCACCCGGTAAACATGTCACTTCACCTGGTAAACATGTCACCTCACCCGGTAAACATGTCACCTCACCCGGTAAACATGTCACCTCACCCGGTAAACATGTCACCTCACCCGGTAAACATGTCACCTCACCCGGTAAACATGTCATCTCACCCGGTAAACATGTCACCTCACCTGGTAAACATGTCACCTCACCCGGTAAACATGTCACCTCACCCGGTAAACATGTCACCTCACCTGGTAAACATGTCACCTCACCTGGTAAACATGTCACCTCACCCGGTAAACATGTCACCTCACCCGGTAAACATGTCACTTCACCTGGTAAACATGTCACCTCACCCGGTAAACATGTCACCTCACCCGGTAAACATGTCACCTCACCCGGTAAACATGTCACCTCACCCGGTAAACATGTCACCTCACCCGGTAAACATGTCACCTCACCTGGTAAACATGTCACCTCACCCGGTAAACATGTCACCTCACCCGGTAAACATGTCACTTCACCTGGTAAACATGTCACCTCACCCGGTAAACATGTCACCTCACCCGGTAAACATGTCACCTCACCCGGTAAACATGTCACCTCACCAGGTAAACATGTCACCTCACCCGGTAAACATGTCACTTCACCTGGTAAACATGTCACCTCACCCGGTAAACATGTCACCTCACCCGGTAAACATGTCACCTCACCCGGTAAACATGTCACCTCACCCGGTAAACATGTCACCTCACCCGGTAAACATGTCACCTCACCTGGTAAACATGTCACCTCACCCGGTAAACATGTCACCTCACCCAGTAAACATGTCACCTCACCCGGTAAACATGTCACTTCACCTGGTAAACATGTCACCTCACCCGGTAAACATGTCACCTCACCCGGTAAACATGTCATCTCACCCGGTAAACATGTCACCTCACCTGGTAAACATGTCACCTCACCCGGTAAACATGTCACCTCACCCGGTAAACATGTCACCTCACCTGGTAAACATGTCACCTCACCTGGTAAACATGTCACCTCACCCGGTAAACATGTCACCTCACCCGGTAAACATGTCACCTCACCCGGTAAACATGTCACTTCACCTGGTAAACATGTCACCTCACCCGGTAAACATGTCACCTCACCCGGTAAACATGTCACCTCACCCGGTAAACATGTCACCTCACCCGGTAAACATGTCATCTCACCCGGTAAACATGTCACCTCACCCGGTAAACATGTCACCTCACCCGGTAAACATGTCACCTCACCCGGTAAACATGTCACCTCACCTGGTAAACATGTCACCTCACCCGGTAAACATGTCACCTCACCTGGTAAACATGTCACCTCACCCGGTAAACATGTCACCTCACCCGGTAAACATGTCACCTCACCCGGTAAACATGTCACCTCACCTGGTAAACATGTCACCTCACCCGGTAAACATGTCACCTCACCCGGTAAACATGTCACCTCACCCGGTAAACATGTCACCTCACCCGGTAAACATGTCACCTCACCCGGTAAACATGTCACCTCACCCGGTAAACCTGTAATCTCACCTGGTAAACCTGTAATCTCACCTGGTAAACATGTCACCTCACCAGGTAAACCCGTAATCTCACATGGTAAACATCTAACCTCACCCGGTAAACCTGTCACCTCACCCAGTAAACATGTCACCTCACCCGGTAAACATGTCACCTCACCCGGTAAACATGTCACCTCACCAGGTAAACCCGTAATCTCACATGGTAAACCTGTAATCTCACCCGGTAAACATGTCACCTCACCTGGTAAACCCGTAATCTCACATGGTAAACATCTAACCTCACCCAGTAAACATGTCACCTCACCCGGTAAACATGTCACCTCACCTGGTAAACCCGTAATCTCACCTGGTAAACCTGTAATCTCACCCGGTAAACATGTCACCTCACCAGGTAAACCCGTAATCTCACATGGTAAACATCTAACCTCACCCGGTAAACATGTCACCTCACCCGGTAAACATGTCACCTCACCTGGTAAACCTGTAATCTCACATGGTAAACATCTAACCTCACCCGGTAAACATGTCACCTCACCCGGTAAACATGTCACCTCACCTGGTAAACCCGTAATCTCACATGGTAAACATCTAACCTCACCCGGTAAACATGTCACCTCACCCGGTAAACATGTCACCTCACCTGGTAAACCTGTAATCTCACCCGGTAAACATGTCACCTCACCTGGTAAATCCGTAATCTCACATGGTAAACATCTAACCTCACCCGGTAAACCTGTCACCTCACCCAGTAAACATGTCACCTCACCCAGTAAACATGTCACCTCACCCGGTAAACATGTCACCTCACCCGGTAAACATGTCACCTCACCCGGTAAACATGTCACCTCACCAGGTAAACCCGTAATCTCACATGGTAAACATGTCACCTCACCTGGTAAACATGTCACCTCACCAGGTAAACCCGTAATCTCACATGGTAAACCTGTAATCTCACCCGGTAAACATGTCACCTCACCCGGTAAACATGTCACCTCACCCGGTAAACATGTCACCTCACCAGGTAAACCCGTAATCTCACCTGGTAAACCTGTAATCTCACCCAGTAAACATGTCACCTCACCCGGTAAACATGTCACCTCACCTGGTAAACCCGTAATCTCACATGGTAAACATCTAACCTCACCCAGTAAACCTGTAATCTCACCCAGTAAACCTGTCACCTCACCCAGTAAACATGTCACCTCACCCGGTAAACATGTCACCTCACCCGGTAAACATGTCACCTCACCCGGTAAACATGTCACCTCACCCGGTAAACATGTCACCTCACCCGGTAAACATGTCACCTCACCCGGTAAACCTGTCACCTCACCCAGTAAACATGTCACCTCACCCGGTAAACATGTCACCTCACCCAGTAAACATCTAACCTCACCCGGTAAACATGTCACCTCACCCGGTAAACATGTCACCTCACCCGGTAAACATGTCATCTCACCCGGTAAACATGTCACCTCACCTGGTAAACATGTCACCTCACCCGGTAAACATGTCACCTCACCCGGTAAACATGTCACCTCACCTGGTAAACATGTCACCTCACCTGGTAAACATGTCACCTCACCCGGTAAACATGTCACCTCACCCGGTAAACATGTCACTTCACCTGGTAAACATGTCACCTCACCCGGTAAACATGTCACCTCACCCGGTAAACATGTCACCTCACCCGGTAAACATGTCACTTCACCTGGTAAACATGTCACCTCACCCGGTAAACATGTCACTTCACCTGGTAAACATGTCACCTCACCCGGTAAACATGTCACCTAACCCGGTAAACATGTCACCTCACCCGGTAAACATGTCACCTCACCCGGTAAACATGTCATCTCACCCGGTAAACATGTCACCTCACCCGGTAAACATGTCACCTCACCCGGTAAACATGTCACCTCACCCGGTAAACATGTCACCTCACCTGGTAAACATGTCACCTCACCCGGTAAACATGTCACCTCACCTGGTAAACATGTCACCTCACCCGGTAAACATGTCACCTCACCCGGTAAACATGTCACCTCACCCGGTAAACATGTCACCTCACCTGGTAAACATGTCACCTCACCCGGTAAACATGTCACCTCACCCGGTAAACATGTCACCTCACCCGGTAAACATGTCACCTCACCCGGTAAACATGTCACCTCACCCGGTAAACATGTCACCTCACCCGGTAAACCTGTAATCTCACCTGGTAAACCTGTAATCTCACCTGGTAAACATGTCACCTCACCAGGTAAACCCGTAATCTCACATGGTAAACATCTAACCTCACCCGGTAAACCTGTCACCTCACCCAGTAAACATGTCACCTCACCCGGTAAACATGTCACCTCACCCGGTAAACATGTCACCTCACCAGGTAAACCCGTAATCTCACATGGTAAACCTGTAATCTCACCCGGTAAACATGTCACCTCACCTGGTAAACCCGTAATCTCACATGGTAAACATCTAACCTCACCCAGTAAACATGTCACCTCACCCAGTAAACATGTCACCTCACCTGGTAAACCCGTAATCTCACCTGGTAAACCTGTAATCTCACCCGGTAAACATGTCACCTCACCAGGTAAACCCGTAATCTCACATGGTAAACCTGTAATCTCACCCAGTAAACATGTCACCTCACCCGGTAAACATGTCACCTCACCTGGTAAACCCGTAATCTCACATGGTAAACATCTAACCTCACCCGGTAAACATGTCACCTCACCCGGTAAACATGTCACCTCACCTGGTAAACCTGTAATCTCACCCGGTAAACATGTCACCTCACCTGGTAAATCCGTAATCTCACATGGTAAACATCTAACCTCACCCGGTAAACCTGTCACCTCACCCAGTAAACATGTCACCTCACCCGGTAAACATGTCACCTCACCCGGTAAACATGTCACCTCACCCGGTAAACATGTCACCTCACCAGGTAAACCCGTAATCTCACATGGTAAACCTGTAATCTCACCCAGTAAACATGTCACCTCACCTGGTAAACATGTCACCTCACCAGGTAAACCCGTAATCTCACATGGTAAACCTGTAATCTCACCCGGTAAACATGTCACCTCACCCGGTAAACATGTCACCTCACCCGGTAAACATGTCACCTCACCAGGTAAACCCGTAATCTCACCTGGTAAACCTGTAATCTCACCCAGTAAACATGTCACCTCACCCGGTAAACATGTCACCTCACCCGGTAAACCCGTAATCTCACATGGTAAACATCTAACCTCACCCAGTAAACCTGTAATCTCACCCAGTAAACCTGTCACCTCACCCAGTAAACATGTCACCTCACCCGGTAAACATGTAATCTCACCCAGTAAACCTGTAATCTCACCCAGTAAACATGTCACCTCACCCAGTAAACATGTCACCTCACCCGGTAAACATGTCACCTCACCCGGTAAACATCTAATCTCACATGGTAAACATCTAATCTCACCCAGTAAACATGTCACCTCACCTGGTAAACATGTCACCTCACCTGGTAAACCCGTAATCTCACCTGGTAAACCTGTAATCTCACCCAGTAAACATGTCACCTCACCCGGTAAACATGTCACCTCACCTGGTAAACCCGTAATCTCACATGGTAAACATCTAACCTCACCCGGTAAACATGTCACCTCACCCGGTAAACATGTCACCTCACCTGGTAAACCTGTAATCTCACCCGGTAAACATGTCACCTCACCTGGTAAATCCGTAATCTCACATGGTAAACATCTAACCTCACCCGGTAAACCTGTCACCTCACCCAGTAAACATGTCACCTCACCCAGTAAACATGTCACCTCACCCGGTAAACATGTCACCTCACCCGGTAAACATGTCACCTCACCTGGTAAACCCGTAATCTCACATGGTAAACATCTAACCTCACCCGGTAAACATGTCACCTCACCCGGTAAACATGTCACCTCACCTGGTAAACCTGTAATCTCACCCGGTAAACATGTCACCTCACCTGGTAAACCTGTAATCTCACATGGTAAACATGTCACCTCACCCGGTAAACCTGTCACCTCACCCAGTAAACATGTCACCTCACCCAGTAAACATGTCACCTCACCCGGTAAACATGTCACCTCACCCGGTAAACATGTCACCTCACCCGGTAAACATGTCATCTCACCCAGTAAACATGTCACCTCACCCGGTAAACATGTCACCTCACCCGGTAAACATGTCACCTCACCCGGTAAACATGTCACCTCACCAGGTAAACCCGTAATCTCACATGGTAAACCTGTAATCTCACCCAGTAAACATGTCACCTCACCTGGTAAACATGTCACCTCACCTGGTAAACCCGTAATCTCACCTGGTAAACCTGTAATCTCACCCAGTAAACATGTCACCTCACCCGGTAAACATGTCACCTCACCTGGTAAACCCGTAATCTCACATGGTAAACATCTAACCTCACCCAGTAAACCTGTAATCTCACCCAGTAAACATGTCACCTCACCCAGTAAACATGTCACCTCACCCGGTAAACATGTCACCTCACCCGGTAAACATGTAATCTCACATGGTAAACATCTAATCTCACCCAGTAAACATGTCACCTCACCCGGTAAACCTGTAATCTCACATGGTAAACATCTAACCTCACCCGGTAAACATCTAACCTCACCCGGTAAACATGTAATCTCACATGGTAAACATCTAATCTCACCCAGTAAACATGTCACCTCACCCGGTAAACCTGTCACCTCACCCAGTAAACATGTCACCTCACCCGGTAAACATGTAATCTCACCCAGTAAACCTGTAATCTCACCCAGTAAACATGTCACCTCACCCGGTAAACCTGTAATCTCACATGGTAAACATGTCACCTCACCCAGTAAACATGTCACCTCACCCGGTAAACCTGTAATCTCACATGGTAAACATGTCACCTCACCTGGTAAACATGTCACCTCACCCGGTAAACATCTAACCTCACCCGGTAAACCTGTAATCTCACCCGGTAAACATGTCACCTCACCCAGTAAACATGTCACCTCACCCGGTAAACCTGTAATCTCACATGGTAAACATGTCACCTCACCCGGTAAACATCTAACCTCACCCGGTAAACATGTAATCTCACCCAGTAAACATGTCACCTCACCCAGTAAACATGTCACCTCACCCGGTAAACCTGTAATCTCACCCGGTAAACATGTAGAAAGCCCCGCTGACCTGGACCTGGCTGACCTGGACCCGGCTGACCTGGACAGGACTGACCAAGGCTTGGAGAGTCTGACGTTGAGTTCTAGTCCTCAATCAGGACCCAGTGGTCTGGTGCTGATTGGACGATTGGTGCAGAAACACAGCTATGTCAGTGCTCTCATCATCATGATGGTAAGAAGTACTCTATTACATTCTAATACTCTATCTATCACATAGTACTTAGTAATACTCTATCTACATTCTATGACATAGTAATACTCTATCTACATAGTAATACTCTGTCAGTGTTTTTCAACCACTGTGCCGCGGCACACTGCCGTGAGATACAGTCTGCTGTGGGAGATGATCTCATCTCACCTATTTGGGTTCAAAATATTTTTTGCAAAGCAGTAATTATAGTCTGCAAATGATGTGTTGTTGATGAGTGTCGGTGCTGTCTAGAACTCGGCAGAGT
>NC_084637.1:35522929-35600429 GCF_033978795.1 Nerophis ophidion
CATGTACAGTATGTTGCATATTGCATCATCATAACACTAAGGTCATGTACAGTATGTTGCATATTGCATCATCATAACACTAAGGTCATGTACAGTATGTTGCATATTGCATCATCATAACACTAAGGTCATGTACAGTATGTTGCATATTGCATCATCATAACACTAAGGTCATGTACAGTATGTTGCATATTGCATCATCATAACACTAAGGTCATGTACAGTACAATTCATGTTGCATGATCCTAACACTAAGGTAGCGTACAGTACATTGCATGTTTTGATCACATTACGCCATAGGAGAAAAAGAAAAGAAGCGGCAGATCAACTGGTCTAAAAAGGGAGTCTATTTAAAGGCTAGAGTATACAAATGAGTTTTAAGGTGAGACTTAAATGCTTCTATTGAGGTGGCATCTCGAACTTTTACCGGGAGGGCATTCCAGAGTACTGGAGCCCGAAATGAAAACGCTCTATAGCCCGCAGACTTTTTTTGGGCTTTAGGAATCACTAACAAGCCGGAGTCCTTTGAAGGCAGATTTCTTGCCGGGACATACGGTACAATACAATCGGCAAGATAGGATGGAGCTAGACCGTGTAGTATTTTATACGTAAGTAGTAAAACCTTAAAGTCACATCTTAAGTGCACAGGAAGCCAGTGCAGGTGAGCGGTCCGATCCGGTGGCCATGGATGACGTACTGGCTGTCCAGAGTCGGGACCCAGGATGGACCGCTCGCCTGTGTATCGGCTGGGGACATCTCTGCGCTGCTGATCAGCCTCCGCTTGGGATGGTTTCCTTCTGGCTCCGCTGTGAACGGGACTCTCGCTGCTGTGTTGGATCCGCTTTGGACTGGACTCTCGCGGCTGTGTTGGATCCGCTTTGGACTGGACTCTCGCTGCTGTGTTGGATCCGCTTTGGACTGGACTCTCGCGACTGTGTTGGATCCATTATGGATTGAACTTTCACAGTATCATGTTAGACCCGCTCCACATCCATTGCTTTCCTCCTCTCCAAGGTTCTCATAGTCATCATTGTCACCGATGTCCCACTGGGTGTGAGTTTTCCTTGCCCTTATGTGGGCCTACCGAGGATGTGGTAGTGGTTTGTGCAGCCCTTTGAGACACTAGTGATTTAGGGCTATATAAGTAAACATTGATTGATTGATTGATCATACAGTAATGATAATGTAAACAGATACAGTAATAAAAATGTAAGCAAATGCAGTAGTAATATTGCAAACAAATTAGATTAATAATAATGTAAACAAATACAGTAATAATAATACAAACACATACAGTACTCATAATGTAAACAAATACAATAATAATAATACAAACACATCCAAATCTCCCATCCGGGGTTGAAAGCACACTTCTGTACACGTCACAGGTACGTGTCTACAAAACAAGAGAAACACAACATCAACAGAACATCTCACTAGTCAAAATAGTGGAAGTCTCACTTAGAGCCTGATGCACCTGCCTCGCCACACCTGGATGTAGCTGGGACCCACCTGACCACACAGCTGGTGCCACACCTGGATGTAGCTGGGACCCACCTGACCACACAGCTGGTGCCACACCTGGATGTAGCTGGGACCCACCTGACCACACAGCTGGTGCCACACCTGGATGTAGCTGGGACCCACCTGACCACACAGCTGGTGCCACACCTGGATGTAGCTGGGACCCACCTGACCACACAGCTGGTGCCACACCTGGATGTAGCTGGGACCCACCTGACCACACAGCTGGTGCCACACCTGGATGTAGCTGGGACCCACCTGACCACACAGCTGGTGCCACACCTGGATGTAGCTGGGACCCACCTGACCACACAGCTGGTGCCACACCTGGATGTAGCTGGGACCCACCTGACCACACAGCTGGTGCCACACCTGGATGTAGCTGGGACCCACCTGACCACACAGCTGGTGCCACACCTGGATGTAGCTGGGACCCACCTGACCACACAGCTGGTGCCACACCTGGATGTAGCTGGGACCCACCTGGCCACACAGCTGGTGCCTCAGGTTTTGTCCTCTGTGCTGCTTGAGTGACAAGAAGTTATATTGATGATGTCATATTTCTGTCTGTACATACTGTACATAATGAGGTGAAGAAGAAGGTGTATTGATGATGTCATATTTCTGTCTGTACATACTGTACATAATGAGGTGAAGAAGAAGGTGTATTGATGATGTCATATTTCTGGGCAGGTTTTCTACTCCTTCAGTTTCTGGCTGATGTTTGGTCAGCAGCTGAAGGAGCGCCAGGAGGAGCAGAGTCTGAAGACCACATCTGTCCAACGTAAGTAGTCTTTGCTCTCTTCTCCTCCTTCTTCTTCTTCTTCTTTTTCTTCTTCTTCTTCTCCTTCTCCTCTTTTCCTTCTTCTTCCTCCAGCAGAAGAAAGCCAGCCCTCAGCGATGGTGGCCATGCTGATCTCAGGAGTGAAAGGAGTCCTGGTCAAGTACTGGATCCTCTTCTGTTGCTCCATGTTCTTTGTGGTCAGCTTCTCAGGAAAGGTAAGAAGTCCCGGCAGTACTACTGCACAGTCAAGTCCAGCACCAGTAACATTTCCCTGGTCCAGGTGGTGGTCTACAAGATTCTCTACATCGTCCTCTTCCTCTTCTTGGTGGTGCTCTACCAGGTGTGCCAACTCAGCCCTCACCTTCATTCTTCTTCCGTCTCATCTCTCATTCCGCCTTTAAGAGGGCAGGATCTGGCCAAACTTATCTTAGGTCCTTGGGAAGGTCTTCAATTCTGGACCATTTCCACGCTCGTGAGGGGCCCATTGATTAGGTAGACTAGGCCCTATTCATTAGGTACGCAGCCCTACAATGTAGACTAGGCCCTATTCATTAGGTACGCAGCCCTACAATGTAGACTAGGCCCTATTCATTAGGTACGCAGCCCTACAATGTAGACTAGGCCCTATTCATTAGGTACGCAGCCCTA
This sequence comes from Nerophis ophidion, assembly GCF_033978795.1. Lineage (NCBI taxonomy): Eukaryota > Metazoa > Chordata > Actinopteri > Syngnathiformes > Syngnathidae > Nerophis > Nerophis ophidion. The sequence continues at coordinate 35,525,886 of NC_084637.1, forward strand.
CAATGTAGACTAGGCCCTATTCATTAGGTACGCAGCCCTACAATGTAGACTAGGCCCTATTCATTAGGTACGCAGCCCTACAATGTAGACTAGGCCCTATTCATTAGGTACGCAGCCCTAGAATGTTCCAGGACATGAGATGACCTCTTCTGACTTTCCTCCTCTCTCCAGCCATTTAAAACCTACAGAATCTTTTACACTTCACCATTTTAGCTTTTTTACTCTATAAAATATTTGGTATTTCCTCCTCTGGTTACGAGCTAGCATGCTAATGCTTTATACTAGCATTTGAGCTAATTGTACATGTTCCAACCTAAAAATGATGGATTTAGATATTTGCTGCCATACTAAAAATACGCACATTTCTTATGCTAGCATTTTTGCTAATTGTATTCATTAAGACCTAAAAAGTATGACTTTCACCACCTTAGAAGTACGCTGACTTTTTTCATGTTAGCATGCAAACACATGAAACTCATTTTGTATGTTTGACCTAAAGAATCATGGATTTTGGATACTTAGCACCATCTCAGAAGTACGCTAACTTCCTGTGTTATAATTATGGGCCTGCTATGCAAGCAGCCCGTACATACTTGAACTTTTTATTATTACAGTTCTGCACGTTTTTCTTACAATTAATACGCAACGAACCGGCTAACGAACCCCCACATATGTTATACCGTCGGAAAGGTTTCACTCGCGCCTGCGGCGGTACTTTTAAGTTGACATTTTGTTATTGACAAATTTAAAACAATGGGCCAATTGAATGGGTACATAGCCTTTTAATGGACAATTGCTCTGAGAAAACCCCCAAGAAGGCAAGATGACCTCTTGTAGCTCAGCCATTCTCTCACCAAGCTCGGTGCTTAACGTCTCATTTTCTTCACACACTTGTCTACTTTCCACACAAGCAAACTGATGGCATGCTAACATTAGCTGGCCTGCATGCCAAATAAGCATAATTTTTTTCTATTTGCTTCCGTTTACCTCAGGGTCAGATAATTTGGTACATGCCACGTAATATTAGCATGCTAAACTTTCTTTGCAGTTTTTTCACTTTTTTCCTTACTTCTGCAGCCGTGTTACTTGATATGCAAGACATGCTAACTGTTAGCATGGCGTTGTTAGCACACATGCTAAGTGTTACATTTTAATGTAAGCATGTTAATGAAGGGAATTATATTGACTCAAAGTGCCTTTACATAGTGACACCCAATATCTAAGTTCCATTTAAAGCAGTGTGGGTGGCACCGGGAGCAGGTGGGTAAAGTGTCTTGCCCAAGGACACAACGGCAGTGACTAGGATGGCGGAAGCGGGGATCGAACCTGGAACCCTTAAGTTGCTGACCTATATTGCCGCCCTATATCGCGCCCATGTTAGCCTAATGTTGTAGGCTAGCGCTACAGCTCATTTTGTACAGTAGCTCACAGATTCAGACACTCTTCAAAGTACGGCGGCTTCTGTACTTTTCCATTTTCTAGTGTTCTCATTAGCATGCCAACATTGGCTGCTAGCTTTTGAGCTCATTTTGATCATTTGAACCTAAAATTCCCAGGTTTTGAGACATGTCTCCATCTCACAACTGGTCCCAATATAGCAAGCTAACATTAGCCTGGGCCACAGGTTCACAGCACAGAACTGTTTTTTTTTGGTGTGGTTTGTTTTTCTTTGGCCGGCACTTAGCAAGGAGACGCTAATGGCCTTGAGCGCTCCACTTGGACATGGTCAGCATCTTTGAGGGACTACACCACGTCAATGTGCTTTGTAGGACATCACATGCAGATACTGCCATCTGGTGGGCTGGATGTAAACAAACATAACCTATCGCTAATGCACACTAACTGTTAGCATGGTGCTGAGAACGCTCGCATGCTAACGTTTTTATTTTGCTAGCTTTTTTAGCTACATCTTAACCTAAAAATCTTGGATTTTGATGCTTGGTGCCATCTTGATAGTATGCTAACGTCGGCATGCTGATGTTTTATGCTAGTTTTTTACCTCGCTTTTTATGTTTACACCTACAACTACTCTAGCGTGCTGTTACCATGCTAGTTTTTTTTTAGCTACTTTTGCATGTGTTAACCTACATTTTTAAATGTTCACATCATGGATTTTGATGCTTGGCACCATCTTGACAGTGTGATCATGTCTCTTAGCTAAATGTGTACGCTAAAGCCTCAAAAGCAAGATCTTTGCTACTTGGCAACCATCTTGGAAGTATGTTAACCTCGCATTTATTAGCCTTTCATGCTACTTTTTAGCTAAATGTCTATGTTTAAATGTAAAAATTGATTTTTATCCTTGGCGCCACTCCCAGGTGCGTTTTGACCTGTGGCGTCGCTACCTGAAGAACTTCTGGGCGGTGGTGGTGGGCTACTCCATGCTGGTGCTGATCACCATCTACATGTACCAGTTCAGGAGCGTGTCGGCGCTCTTCAGGCAAATCATGGGCATGTCGGAGGAAGGGTCAGTGCCACGCACGCACACCAGTGTCCCACCTTTAAATGTGTCCCTCCACGTGTGTCTCACCTTTAAATGTGTCCCTCCACGTGTGTCTCACCTTTAAATGTGTCCCTCCACGTGTGTCTCACCTTTAAATGTGTCCCTCCACGTGTGTCTCACCTTTAAATGTGTCCCTCCACGTGTCTCTCACCTTTAAATGTGTCCCTCCACGTGTGTCTCACCTTTAAATGTGTCCCTCCACGTGTGTCTCGCCTTTAAATGTGTCCCTCCACGTGTGTCTCGCCTTTAAATGTGTCCCTCCACGTGTGTCTCACCTTTAAATGTGTCCCTCCACGTGTGTCTCACCTTTAAATGCGTCCCTCCACGTGTCTCACCTTTAAATGTGTCCCTCCAAGTGTCTCACCTTTAAATGTGTCTCTCCATGTGTCTCACCTTTAAATGTGTCCCTCCACGTGTGTCTCGCCTTTAAATGTATCCCTCCACATGTGTCTCGCCTTTAAATGTGTCCCTCCACGTGTGTCTCGCCTTTAAATGTGTCCCTCCACGTGTGTCTCACCTTTAAATGTGTCCCTCCACGTGTCTCTCACCTTTAAATGCGTCCCTCCACGTGTCTCACCTTTAAATGTGTCTCTCCAAGTGTCTCACCTTTAAATGTGTCTCTCCAAGTGTCTCACCTTTAAATGTGTCCCTCCACGTGTGTCTCGCCTTTAAATGTGTCCCTCCACGTGTGTCTCGCCTTTAAATGTGTCCCTCCACGTGTGTCTCGCCTTTAAATGTGTCCCTCCACGTGTGTCTCGCCTTTAAATGTGTCCCTCCACGTGTGTCTCGCCTTTAAATGTGTCCCTCCACGTGTGTCTCGCCTTTAAATGTGTCCCTCCACGTGTCTCACCTTTAAATGTGTCCCTCCACGTGTCTCACCTTTAAATGTGTCCCTCCACGTGTGTCTCGCCTTTAAATGTGTCCCTCCACGTGTGTCTCGCCTTTAAATGTGTCCCTCCACGTGTGTCTCGCCTTTAAATGTGTCCCTCCACGTGTCTCACCTTTAAATGTGTCCCTCCACGTGTCTCACCTTTAAATGTGTCCCTCCACGTGTCTCACCTTTAAATGTGTCCCTCCACGTGTGTCTCGCCTTTAAATGTGTCCCTCCACGTGTGTCTCACCTTTAAATGTGTCCCTCCACGTGTCTCACCTTTAAATGTCCCTCCACGTGTGTCTCACCTTTAAATGTGTCCCTCCACGTGTCTCACCTTTAAATGTGTCCCTCCAAGTGTCTCACCTTTAAATGTGTCCCTCCACGTGTGTCTCACCTTTAAATGTGTCTCTCCAAGTGTCTCACCTTTAAATGTGTCCCTCCACGTGTGTCTCGCCTTTAAATGTATCCCTCCACATGTGTCTCGCCTTTAAATGTGTCCCTCCACGTGTGTCTCACCTTTAAATGTGTCCCTCCACGTGTGTCTCACCTTTAAATGTGTCCCTCCACGTGTCTCACCTTTAAATGTGTCCCTCCACGTGTGTCCCACCTTTAAATGTGTCCCTCCACGTGTGTCTCGCCTTTAAATGTGTCCCTCCACGTGTGTCTCGCCTTTAAATGTGTCCCTCCACGTGTCTCACCTTTAAATGTGTCCCTCCACGTGTCTCACCTTTAAATGTGTCCCTCCACGTGTGTCTCGCCTTTAAATGTGTCCCTCCACGTGTGTCTCGCCTTTAAATGTGTCCCTCCACGTGTGTCTCACCTTTAAATGTGTCCCTCCACGTGTCTCACCTTTAAATGTGTCCCTCCACGTGTCTCTCACCTTTAAATGTGTCCCTCCACGTGTCTCACCTTTAAATGTGTCCCTCCACGTGTGTCTCACCTTTAAACGTGTCCCTCCACGTGTCTCACCTTTAAATGTGTCCCTCCACGTGTGTCTCACCTTTAAATGTGTCCCTCCACGTGTCTCACCTTTAAATGTGTCCCTCCACGTGTCTCACCTTTAAATGTGTCCCTCCACGTGTGTCTCGCCTTTAAATGTGTCCTTCCACGTGTCTCGCCTTTAAATGTGTCCCTCCACGTGTGTCTCGCCTTTAAATGTGTCCCTCCACGTGTGTCTCACCTTTAAATGTGTCCCTCCACGTGTGTCTCGCCTTTAAATGTGTCCCTCCACGTGTGTCACCTTTAAATGTGTCTTTCCATGTGTGTCACCTTTAAATGCGTCCCTCTGCGTGTGTCACCTTGAAACGTGTCCCCTGTGAGTCAGCCTGCGGGATCTGGGTCTGGAACGCTACGACACGGTGGAACTGTTCGCACGCATCCTACTTCCTGCTGCCTTCCTGCTGGCCTGCATCCTGCAGCTGCACTACTTCAACTTGGACTTCCTGATCCTCTGCAACCTGGATATGGTTCCTGTCAGGGCCGCCAGCAGGTGACAACTACTGCTCTTCTACCTGCAAGTACTGCAATACTCTGCTGTACTTTGCTCACAGTATCACTCCTGTCAGACAAATATTCTGTTAGAAAGTACAACATTCAGGCCACAGAAGTATACACATTGAGGTTAGGAGGTTGCCTACAGCCACAGTCCTACTTTTTTTTGACACTGCGTGAATTTTGTTTTGTTTTATTGACCACACAGAGCTCTATTACTTGTTACTGTGTACTTTACTACTGGTTACTAATATCAATACTGTGTACTTTATATACAACTTACTAATGTAAATACTGTGTACTTTATTACTAGTTACTGATATTAATACTGTGTACTTTACTATTAGTAGTTACTCACATAAATACTGTGTACTTTATCACTACTTACTAATATAAATACTGTATACTTTTTTACTAGCTACTCATATAAATACTGTGTACTTTGTTACTACTTATTAATATAAATACTGTCCACTCCCAAGTCCGAGTCCATGGTTCTCGCCCGGAAAAGGGTGGAGTGCCATCTCCGGGTTGGGGAGGAGACCCTGCCCCAAGTGGAGGAGTTCAAGTACCTAGGAGTCTTGTTCACCAGTGGGGGAAGAGTGGATGGTGAGATCGACAGGCGGACTTCAGTAATGCGGACGCTGTATCGATCCGTTGTGGTGAAGAAGGAGCTGAGCCAGAAGGCAAAGCTCTCAATTTACCGGTCGATCTACATTCCCATCCTCACCTATGGTCATGAGCTTTGGGTCATGACCGAAAGGATAAGATCACGGGTACAAGCGGCCCAAATGAGTTTGGGTCTCTCCCTTAGAGATAGGGTGAGAAGCTCTGCCATCCGGGAGGAACTCAAAGTAAAGCCGCTGCTCCTCCACATGGAGAGGAGCCAGATGAGGTGGTTCGGGCATCTGGTCAGGATGCCACCCGAACGCCTCCCTAGGGAGGTGTTTAGGGCACGTCCAACCGGTAGGAGGCCACGGGGAAGACCCAGGACACGTTGGGAAGACTATGTCTCCCGGCTGGCCTGGGAACGCCTCGGGATCCCCCGGGAAGAGCTAGACGAAGTGGCTGGGGAGAGGGAAGTCTGGGCTTCCCTGCTTAGGCTGCGCCCCCGCGACCCGACCTCGGATAAGCGGAAGAAGATGGATGGATGGGATGGCTGTCTACTTTTTTACTACTTACTTATATAAATACTGTGTACTTTATTACTACTTACTAATACAAGTACTGTGTACTTTATTATTAGTTACTCATATTAATGCTGTGTACTTTATTACTAGTTACTAATATAAAAGCTGTGTACTTGATTTCTATTTACTCATATAAATACTGTTTACTTTTCTACTAGTTACAAAAATGAATACTCTGTACTTTTCCACTTCTTATTGTTGTAAATATAAATACTGGATACTTTTCCACTAGTTACTGTTTTGATTCATTTTGTCCAACATAGAGAAGAGGAGCTGAGAAGTTGTGTCCAGCTGATATCTGACATGTAAGTCATTTCTACTACTCTCACTACATACTGGATTACATTTACTACTACTCTCACTACATACTGGATTACATCTACTACTACTCTCACTACATACTGGATTACATCTACTACTACTCTCACTACATACTGGATTACATCTACTACTACTCTCACTACATACTGGATTACATCTACTACTACTCTCACTACATACTGGATTACATCTACTACTACTCTCACTACATACTGGATTACATCTACTACTACTCTCACTACATACTGGATTACATCTACTACTACTCTCACTACATACTGGATTACATCTACTACTACTCTCACTACATACTGGATTACATCTACTACTACTCTCACTACATACTGGATTACATCTACTACTACTCTCACTACATACTGGATTACATCTACTACTACTCTCACTACATACTGGATTACATCTACTACTACTCTCACTACATACTGGATTACTGGTCCTGCAGTAAAATGTATTCTTTCACCTTTGCAGCATCAAAGAAAACATTGACAAGTTCCAAAAAAGGTAAGAATGATAATATTTCATAATATTTACCACAATGTCACATCTAACTATGTGCTCTTGGTTGTAGTCTCACGTGGTGTTGCATCATCTCATTTGATGTTGCATCACCTGGTGTAATCTGCTGTGATGTTGCATCACCTGGTGTAATCTGGTGTGATGTTGCATCACCTGGTGTAATCTGCTGTGATGTTGCATCACCTGGTGTAATCTGGTGTGATGTTGCATCACCTGGTGTAATCTGCTGTGATGTTGCATCACCTGGTGTAATCTGCTGTGATGTTGCATCACCTGGTGTAATCTGCTGTGATGTTGCATCACCTGGTGTAATCTGCTGTGATGTTGCATCACCTGGTGTAATCTGCTGTGATGTTTCATCACCTGGTGTAATCTGCTGTGATGTGTGTGATGTGACGTCATTAAACACGGGATTGTTGGCCCTGGTTTCAGACTGGTGAAGGAGAGCATGAGCGGTGCAAGAAGTCAGGAGACTCTGGACATGGTGGACCTGCAGACCACCTCAGAGAGAGGAGATGAGGAGAAGGAAGAAGGTAGCGCCCCCTGCTGGGCTGTTGTTGGTCACCATCATGGCTGTCCTCGGTCTTGTTTTCAGAAGCTTTGAGCAGCGGAGGTGAGGACAAGTGGCTCCTGATTGTGGACCGGGCTGGAGTCTTGCTCATCCAGGCTGTGCTGGGCCTCCAGAGGCTCCAGGAGCTCAGCTGGAGAGTAATGGAGCTCCACGGCTTCAAGATGGTGTCCTCCGGCATCATCTGGGTGTCGCTGAGTGAGGTGGGACCTGGACTCTCAGGGCTCTTTTCCCTGGGACTGACTCTGGTTCTCCACAGGTTTCTCTCATGAACTCGCTCTTCCTGGTTCTGTGGGTGTTTGCCATCCCGTTCCCACGGTTACGACCCACGGCATCCAGCGTGTCGGCCGTCTGGGCCTGCGTCATGGTGGTGTGCAAGATGTTCTACCAGCTGAAGCTCATCAAGCCTGAGGAGTACTCCTCCAACTGCACCTCCGTAAGTCCCCCGGCAGACACCTAGTATCATACTCATGTGTCAGACACCTAGTATCATACTCATGTGTCAGACACCTAGTATCATACTCATGTGTCAGACACCTAGTATCATACTCATGTGTCAGACACCTAGTATCATACTCATGTGTCAGACACCTAGTATCATACTCATGTAGCGTGTGTCAGACATGTAGTATCATACTCATGTGTCAGACACCTAGTATCATACTCATGTGTCAGACACCTAGTATCATACTCATGTGTCAGACACCTAGTATCATACTCATGTAGCGTGTGTCAGACATGTAGTATCATACTCATGTGTCAGACACCTAGTATCATACTCATGTGTCAGACACCTAGTATCATACTCGTGTGTCAGACACCTAGTATCATACTCATGTGTCAGACACCTAGTATCATACTCATGTGTCAGACACCTAGTATCATACTCATGTGTCAGACACCTAGTATCATACTCATGTGTCAGACACCTAGTATCATACTCATGTAGCGTGTGTCAGACATGTAGTATCATACTCATGTGTCAGACACCTAGTATCATACTCATGTGTCAGACACCTAGTATCATACTCGTGTGTCAGACACCTAGTATCATACTCATGTGTCAGACACCTAGTATCATACTCATGTGTCAGACACCTAGTATCATACTCATGTGTCAGACACCTAGTATCATACTCATGTAGCGTGTGTCAGACATGTAGTATCATACTCATGTGTCAGACACCTAGTATCATACTCATGTGTCAGACACCTAGTATCATACTCATGTAGCGTGTGTCAGACATGTAGTATCATACTCATGTGTCAGACACCTAGTATCATACTCATGTGTCAGACACCTAGTATCATACTCATGTGTCAGACACCTAGTATCATACTCATGTAGCGTGTGTCAGACATGTAGTATCATACTCATGTGTCAGACACCTAGTATCATACTCATGTAGCGTGTGTCAGACATGTAGTATCATACTCATGTGTCAGACACCTAGTATCATACTCATGTGTCAGACACCTAGTATCATACTCATGTGTCAGACACCTAGTATCATACTCATGTAGCGTGTGTCAGACATGTAGTATCATACTCATGTGTCAGACACCTAGTATCATACTCATGTGTCAGACACCTAGTATCATACTCATGTGTCAGACACCTAGTATCATACTCATGTGTCAGACACCTAGTATCATACTCATGTGTCAGACACCTAGTATCATACTCATGTGTCAGACACCTAGTATCATACTCATGTGTCAGACACCTAGTATCATACTCATGTGTCAGACACCTAGTATCATACTCATGTGTCAGACACCTAGTATCATACTCATGTGTCAGACACCTAGTATCATACTCATGTGTCAGACACCTAGTATCATACTCATGTGTCAGACACCTAGTATCATACTCATGTGTCAGACACCTAGTATCATACTCATGTGTCAGACACCTAGTATCATACTCATGTGTCAGACACCTAGTATCATACTCATGTAGCGTGTCTCAGACACCTAGTATCATACTCATGTGTCAGACACCTAGTATCATACTCATGTGTCAGACACCTAGTATCATACTCATGTGTCAGACACCTAGTATCATACTCATGTGTCAGACACCTAGTATCATACTCATGTAGCGTGTCTCAGACACCTAGTATCATACTCATGTGTCAGACACCTAGTATCATACTCATGTGTCAGACACCTAGTATCATACTCATGTGTCAGACACCTAGTATCATACTCATGTGTCAGACACCTAGTATCATACTCATGTAGCGTGTGTCAGACATGTAGTATCATACTCATGTGTCAGACACCTAGTATCATACTCATGTGTCAGACACCTAGTATCATACTCATGTGTCAGACACCTAGTATCATACTCATGTGTCAGACACCTAGTATCATACTCATGTGTCAGACACCTAGTATCATACTCATGTGTCAGACACCTAGTATCATACTCATGTGTCAGACACCTAGTATCATACTCATGTGTCAGACACCTAGTATCATACTCATGTGTCAGACACCTAGTATCATACTCATGTGTCAGACACCTAGTATCATACTCATGTGTCAGACACCTAGTATCATACTCATGTGTCAGACACCTAGTATCATACTCATGTGTCAGACACCTAGTATCATACTCATGTAGCGTGTGTCAGACACCTAGTATCATACTCATGTGTCAGACACCTAGTATCATACTCATGTGTCAGACACCTAGTATCATACTCATGTAGCGTGTGTCAGACATGTAGTATCATACTCATGTGTCAGACACCTAGTATCATACTCATGTGTCAGACACCTAGTATCATACTCATGTGTCAGACACCTAGTATCATACTCATGTAGCGTGTATCAGACACGGAGTATCATACTCATGTGTCAGACACCTAGTATCATACTCATGTGTCAGACATGTAGTATCATACTCATGTGTCAGACACCTAGTATCATACTCATGTGTCAGACACCTAGTATCATACTCATGTAGCGTGTGTCAGACACCTAGTATCATACTCATGTGTCAGACACCTAGTATCATACTCATGTGTCAGACACCTAGTATCATACTCATGTGTCAGACATGTAGTATCATACTCATGTGTCAGACACCTAGTATCATACTCATGTGTCAGACACCTAGTATCATACTCATGTAGCGTGTGTCAGACACCTAGTATCATACTCATGTGTCAGACACCTAGTATCATACTCATGTGTCAGACACCTAGTATCATACTCATGTGTCAGACACCTAGTATCATACTCATGTGTCAGACACCTAGTATCATACTCATGTAGCGTGTGTCAGACACCTAGTATCATACTCATGTGTCAGACACCTAGTATCATACTCATGTGTCAGACATGTAGTATCATACTCATGTGTCAGACATGTAGTATCATACTCATGTGTCAGACATGTAGTATCATACTCATGTGTCATGTGTCAGACATGTAGTATCATACTCATGTGTCATGTGTCAGACATGTAGTATCATACTCATGTGTCAGACATGGAGTCTCATACTCATGTAGCGTGTATCAGACATGCAGTATCATACTCATGTGTCATGTGTCAGACATGTAGTGTCATACTCATGTGTCATACTCGTGTGTCATGGGTGTCATGTGTCATATGACATGTGTCATACTCGTGTGTCATGGGTGTCATGTGTCATATGACATGTGTCATGTGTCATGGGTGTCATGTGTCATATGACATGTGTCATACTTGTGTGTCATGAGTGTCATGTGTCATATGACATGTGTCATGTGTCATGGGTGTCATGTGTCATATGACATGTGTCATACTCGTGTGTCATGAGTGTCATGTGTCATATGACATGTGTCATGGGTGTCATGTGTCATATGACATGTGTCATACTCGTGTGTCATGGGTGTCATGTGTCATATGACATGTGTCATACTCGTGTGTCATGGGTGTCATGTGTCATATGACATGTGTCATGTGTCATGGGTGTCATGTGTCATATGACATGTGTCATACTCGTGTGTCATGAGTGTCATGTGTCATATGACATGTGTCATGGGTGTCATGTGTCATATGACATGTGTCATACTCATGTGTCATGGGTGTCATGTGTCATATGACATGTGTCATACTCGTGTCATGGGTGTCATGTGTCATATGACGTGTCATGTGTCATGGGTGTCATGTGTCATATGACATGTGTCATACTTGTGTGTCATGAGTTTCATATGTCATGTGTCATACGACATGTGTCATACTCGTGTGTCATGGGTGTCATGTGTCATATGACGTGTCATGTGTCATGGGTGTCATGTGTCATATGACATGTGTCATGTGTCATGGGTGTCATGTGTCATATGACATGTGTCATACTCGTGTGTCATGGGTGTCATGTGTCATATGACATGTGTCATACTCGTGTGTCATGGGTGTCATGTGTCATATGACATGTGTCATGGGTGTCATGTGTCATATGACATGTGTCATACTCGTGTGTCATGAGTGTCATGTGTCATATGACATGTGTCATGGGTGTCATGTGTCATATGACATGTGTCATACTCGTGTGTCATGGGTGTCATGTGTCATATGACATGTGTCGTGTCATGGGTGTCATGTGTCATATGACATGTGTCATGGGTGTCATGTGTCATATGACATGTGTCATACTTGTGTGTCATGAGTGTCATATGTCATGTGTCATACGACATGTGTCATACTCGTGTGTCATGGGTGTCATGTGTCATATGACATGTGTCATGGGTGTCATGTGTCATATGACATGTGTCATGGGTGTCATGTGTCATATGACATGTGTCATACTCGTGTGTCATGGGTGTCATGTGTCATATGACATGTGTCATGTGTCATGGGTGTCATGTGTCATATAACATGTGTCATACTCGTGTGTCATGAGTGTCATGTGTCATATGACATGTGTCATGGGTGTCATGTGTCATATGACATGTGTCATACTCGTGTGTCATGGGTGTCATGTGTCATATGACATGTGTCATGTGTCATGGGTGTCATGTGTCATATGACATGTGTCATACTTGTGTCATGGGTGTCATGTGTCATATGACATGTGTCATGTGTCTTGGGTGTCATGTGTCATATGACATGTGTCATACTTGTGTGTCATGAGTGTCATATGTCATGTGTCATACGACATGTGTCACACTCGTGTGTCATGGGTGTCATGTGTCATATGACATGTGTCATGGGTGTCATGTGTCATATGACATGTGTCATGTGTCATGGGTGTCATGTGTCATATGACATGTGTCATACTTGTGTGTCATGAGTGTCATATGTCATGTGTCATACGACATGTGTCATACTCGTGTCATGGGTGTCATGTGTCATATGACATGTGTCATGTGTCATGGGTGTCATGTGTCATATGACATGTGTCATGTGTCATGGGTGTCATGTGTCATATGACATGTGTCATACTCGTGTGTCATGGGTGTCATGTGTCATGTTTCATGTGACATGTGTCATGGGCGTCACATGTCACATGAGACGTGTCACGTGACATGTGTTGCGTGTCACATGTCATGTCCAATTGTGTGGTGTCCAGAGTGTGCTGGCCTCCAACTCCTCCAGCGTGGAGGTGGAGGTGAGGAAGAAGACGGTGGAGCTCCTGAAGAGGTCCATCCTCTACATGGATCCTGTGGATCCTGTCTTGTGGTGTGGAGCTCTGGTCAAGTGTGAGGGGAGGATCCTTCCCTGCCTGAGGGTCAGTAGCGCCTTAGTAGTACTGTGGTAGTACCCTGGAGTACAATAGTACATGTCTTTGTAGAACCATCTGCTGGTGCTGGCTCTGCTGGTGTTTGAGGCCACCGTCCATCGCCACCAGATCTACTTCCGTCTCCATAACAACCTGAAGGCCCCGCCCTTCAGCATCATCTTCCAGGGCGTGGGCAGGCAGCACATGGATCTCGGCGTGCGGCCCTGCATCAAGTACTTCATCAACTTCTTCTTCTACAAGTTTGGACTGGAGGTGACCGCAGGTCTTTGGACTCTTCTACTTCCTGCTCAGTGTCCTCTCGGAAAGACCTCGGGTGTTTCTTTCAGGTCAGCTTGATCGTGGCGGTCAACGTGATCGGCCAGAGGATGGACTTCTACGCCTTGCTGCACTCCTGCGCTCTGATGGCAGTGGTGTCACGGCGCCGCAGGAAGGCCATCGGGGAGGTGTGGCCTAAGTACTGCTGCTTCACGGCGGGCCTGATGGTGCTGCAGTACCTGCTGTGCATCGGCATCCCTCCTGCCCTCTGCGTTGGTAAGCACCTCAATATCACACCTCTTCTCTGCTCTTTCTCATGCACTCCACATTCTTCTTCAACTTAAATGGGATTTCAAGAACATCACGCGCTCTCTCCAAAATAAAATGTCACACACACCAGGAGAAGGAGAGATGACTTGTCACACACACTTCATTTCTTCCACTTCCTTGCAGATTACCCATGGAGGACTTCACTCCATCCTCTCACCTCCAACGTCATCAAGTGGTTTTATCTGCCAGACTTTGCCATGCGTCCTAATCCTTTATTCATATTCTGTGAGTTTTACACCTTCATCCTTACATACATCCTTACATACATACATCCTTACATACATACATCCTTACACACATACATCCTTACACACATACATCCTTACACACCTTCATCCTTACACACCTTCATCCTTACATACATCCTTATACACATTCATCCTTACACACCTTCATCCTTACATACATCCTTACATACATACATCCTTACATACATACATCCTTACACACCTTCATCCTTACACACATCCTTACACACATTCATCCTTACACACCTTCATCCTTACACACCTTCATCCTTACACACCTTCATCCTTACATACATCCTTACATACATACATCCTTACATACATACATCCTTACACACCTTCATCCTTATACACATCCTTACACACATTCATCCTTACACACCTTCATCCTTACATACATCCTTACATACATACATCCTTACATACATCCTTACATACATACATCCTTACATACATACATCCTTACATACATACATCCTTACACACCTTCATCCTTATACACATTCTTACACACATTCATCCTTACACACCTTCATCCTTACACACCTTCATCCTTACACACCTTCATCCTTACATACATCCTTACACACATACATTCTTACACACCTTCATCCTTACACACATACATCCTTACACACATTCATCCTTACATACATCCTTACACACATACATCCTTACATACATACATCCTTACACACATACATCCTTACATACATACATCCTTACATACATGCATCCTTACATACATACATCCTTACATACATACATCCTTACATACATGCATCCTTACATACATCCTTACACACATTCATCCTTACACACATTCATCCTTACATACATCCTTACACACATACATCCTTACATACATCCTTACATACATACATCCTTACACACATACATCCTTACATACATCCTTACACACATTCATCCTTACACACATTCATCCTTACATACATCCTTACACACATACATCCTTACATACATACATCCTTACATACATACATCCTTACATACATACATCCTTACACACATACATCCTTACATACATCCTTACACACATTCATCCTTACACACATTCATCCTTACATACATCCTTACACACATACATCCTTACATACATACATCCTTACATACATACATCCTTACACACATACATCCTTACATACATCCTTACACACATACATCCTTACATACATACATCCTTACACACATACATCCTTACATACATCCTTACACACATTCATCCTTACACACATTCATCCTTACATACATCCTTACACACATACATCCTTACATACATACATCCTTACATACATACATCCTTACACACATACATCCTTACATACATCCTTACACACATTCATCCTTACACACATTCATCCTTACATACATCCTTACACACATACATCCTTACATACATACATCCTTACATACATACATCCTTACACACATACATCCTTACATACATCCTTACACACATACATCCTTACACACATACATCCTTACACACCTTCATCCTTATACACATCCTTACACACATTCATCCTTACACACCTTCATCCTTACACACCTTCATCCTTACATACATCCTTACACACATACATCCTTACATACATACATCCTTACACACATACATCCTTACACACATTCATCCTTACATACATCCTTACACACATACATCCTTACATACATACATCCTTACATACATCCTTACACACATACATCCTTACATACATACATCCTTACATACATGCATCCTTACATACATCCTTACACACATACATCCTTACATACATCCTTACACACATTCATCCTTACATACATCCTTACACACATACATCCTTACATACATACATCCTTACATACATCCTTACACACATACATCCTTACATACATACATCCTTACATACATGCATCCTTACATACATCCTTACACACATACATCCTTACATACATACATCCTTACACACATACATCCTTACATACATACATCCTTACATACATACATCCTTACATACATGCATCCTTACATACATCCTTACACACATTCATCCTTACACACATTCATAAAAAATAAATGATAAATGGGTTGTACTTGTATAGCGCTTTTCTACCTTCAAGGTACTCAAAGCGCTTTGACACTACTTCCACATTTACCCATTCACACACACATTCACACACTGATGGAGGGAGCTGCCATGCAAGGCGCCAACCAGCACCCATCAGGAGCAAGGGTGAAGTGTCTTGCTCAGGACACAACGGACGTGACGAGGTTGGTTCTAGGTGGGATTTGAACCAGTGACCCTCGGGTTGCGCTCGGCCACTCTTCCACTGCGCTACGCCGTCCCTACATACATACATCCTTACATACATACATCCTTACATACATGCATCCTTACATACATCCTTACACACATTCATCCTTACACACATTCATCCTTACATACATCCTTACACACATACATCCTTACATACATCCTTACATACATACATCCTTACACACATACATCCTTACATACATCCTTACACACATTCATCCTTACACACATTCATCCTTACATACATCCTTACACACATACATCCTTACATACATACATCCTTACATACATACATCCTTACATACATACATCCTTACACACATACATCCTTACATACATCCTTACACACATTCATCCTTACACACATTCATCCTTACATACATCCTTACACACATACATCCTTACATACATACATCCTTACATACATACATCCTTACATACATACATCCTTACACACATACATCCTTACATACATCCTTACACACATACATCCTTACACACATACATCCTTACACACCTTCATCCTTATACACATCCTTACACACATTCATCCTTACACACCTTCATCCTTACACACCTTCATCCTTACATACATCCTTACACACATACATCCTTACATACATACATCCTTACATACATACATCCTTACACACATACATCCTTACATACATACATCCTTACACACATACATCCTTACACACATTCATCCTTACATACACCCTTACACACATACATCCTTACATACATACATCCTTACATACATCCTTACACACATACATCCTTACATACATACATCCTTACATACATGCATCCTTACATACATCCTTACACACATTCATCCTTACACACATTCATCCTTACATACATCCTTACACACATACATCCTTACATACATACATCCTTACATACATCCTTACACACATACATCCTTACATACATACATCCTTACATGCATGCATCCTTACATACATCCTTACACACATACATCCTTACATACATACATCCTTACACACATACATCCTTACATACATACATCCTTACATACATGCATCCTTACATACATCCTTACACACATTCATCCTTACATACATCCTTACACACATACATCCTTACATACATACATCCTTACACACATACATCCTTACACACATTCATCCTTACATACATCCTTACACACATACATCCTTACATACATACATCCTTACATACATACATCCTTACATACATACATCCTTACACACATACATCCTTACATACATCCTTACACACATTCATCCTTACACACATTCATCCTTACATACATCCTTACACACATACATCCTTACATACATACATCCTTACATACATACATCCTTACATACATACATCCTTACACACATACATCCTTACATACATCCTTACACACATACATCCTTACACACATACATCCTTACATACATACATCCTTACATACATACATCCTTACATACATACATCCTTACACACATACATCCTTACATACATCCTTACACACATTCATCCTTACACACATTCATCCTTACATACATCCTTACACACATACATCCTTACATACATACATCCTTACATACATACATCCTTACATACATACATCCTTACACACATACATCCTTACATACATCCTTACACACATACATCCTTACACACATACATCCTTACATACATACATCCTTACATACATACATCCTTACATACATACATCCTTACACACATACATCCTTACATACATCCTTACATACATACATCCTTACACACATACATCCTTACATACATACATCCTTACACACATACATCCTTACATACATCCTTACACACATACATCCTTACACACATACATCCTTACATACATACATCCTTACATACATACATCCTTACATACAGACATCCTTACACACATACATCCTTACATACATCCTTACATACATACATCCTTACACACATACATCCTTACATACATACATCCTTACATACATACATCCTTACACACATACATCCTTACACGCATACATCCTTACATACATACATCCTTACATACATACATCCTTACACACATACATCCTTACACACATACATCCTTACATACATTCATCCTTACACACATACATCCTTACACACATACATCCTTACACACATACATCCTTACACACATACATCCTTACACACATACATCCTTACACACCTTCATCCTTACACACATACATCCTTACACACATGCATCCTTACATACATACATCCTTACACACATACATCCTTACATACATACATCCTTACACACATACATCCTTACACACATACATCCTTACATACATACATCCTTACACACATACATCCTTACACACATACCTCCTTAGACACACACACACACACACACACACACACACACACACACACACACACACAGGCTTGCCAGATGTGTGATGTGTAAAGATGTGTGCAGGTGTTGTGTTGCCAGATGTGTGATGTGTGCAGGTGGGTGCAGGTGTTGTGTTGACAAGTGTGTGACGTGTTGTGTTGCCAGTGGTGTGTGGTTTGTGCAGGTGTTGTGTTGCCAGGTGTGTGACGTGTGCTGGTGTTGGATTGCCAGGTGTGTGATGTGTGCAGGTGTGTGATGTGTTGTGTTGCCAGTGGTGTGTGGTTTGTGCAGGTGTTGTGTTGCCAGGTGTGTGACGTGTGCTGGTGTTGTGTTGCCAGGTGTGTGATGTGTGCAGGTGTTGTGTTGCCAGGTGTGTGACGTGTGCACGTGTGTGCAGGTGTTGTGTTACCAGGTGTGTGATGTGTGCAGGTGTGTGCAGGTGTTGTGTTACCAGGTGTGTGATGTGTGCAGGTGTTGTGTTGCCAGGTGTGTGACGTGTGCACGTGTGTGCAGGTGTTGTGTTACCAGGTGCGTGATGTGTGCAGGTGTGTGCAGGTGTTGTGTTGCCAGGTGCGTGATGTGTGCAGGTGTTGTGTTACCAGGTGTGTGACGTGTGCACGTGTGTGCAGGTGTTGTGTTACCAGGTGCGTGATGTGTGCAGGTGTAGTGTTGCCAGGTGTGTGACGTGTGCAGGTGTGTGCAGGTGTTGTGTTACCAGGTGCGTGATGTGTGCAGGTGTAGTGTTGCCAGGTGTGTGACGTGTGCCCGTGTGTGCAGACGACCACCTGCTGCTGCTGTGCTCGTCCTTACAGTGGCAGGTGTTTGAGGAGGAGAACCGGGCGGTGGTGCGACTGCTGGCAGGAGAGAATGTGGAGATCAGTCGCAGTTTGGACCCCAGCAGCTGCAAGCAGTTCATACCTGTGGGCAACTTCCTGCACTGCAGGTGGGACGCCCACACCCTTTCAAACAGGAGGTCGCCTACAGCCGTGGCATGTGCTGCTGTGGTCCCCCAGGTCCTACCTGGACATGGTGAAGGTGTTTGTGTTCAGCTACTTCTTCTGGCTGGTGCTGTGCCTGATCTTCATCACGGGCACCACGCGCATCAACATCTTCTGCCTGGGCTACCTGGTGGCCTGCTTCTACTTCATGCTCTTCGGCAGCAGCGTGCTCATGCAGCCCGTCAAGTACATCCTGCGCCTGTGGGACTGGCTCATCGCCTACACCTGCTTCGTCATCGCCATGAAGAACGTGGTGTCGGTCGGTACATCCGGGTCCAGGCCCGCACGGGCACTGCCGCTACTGAGGACCTGCGCTTCATAGAAATGGGCTTTTCTGTGTGTGTGTTCAGCTGGGTTCCTGCGCTCTCCTGGACACTTTGTTGAAGAACGGCTGCTGGTTGATTCAGGCTTTCAGCATGTTCTGCACCATTAAAGGCTACGACCTCCGTGAGTACACCACCACTATTAGCTCCATAATGTACCACCATGTCAATATTATCTCCATAATGTACCACCATGTCAATATTATCTCTAAAATGTACCAGCATGTGGTATTATCTCCATAATGTACCACCATGTCAATATTATCTCTATAATGTACCAGCATGTGGTATTATCTCTATAATGCACCAGCATGTGGTATTATCTCTATAATGTACCACCATGTCAATATTATCTCTATAATGTACCACCATGTCAATATTATCTCCATAATGTACCACCATGTCAATATTATCTCCATAATGTACCACCATGTCAATATTATCTCTATAATGTACCACCATGTCAATATTATCTCTATAATGTACCAGCATGTGGTATTATCTCTATAATGCACCAGCATGTGGTATTATCTCTATAATGTACCACCATGTCAATATTATCTCTATAATGTACCACCATGTCAATATTAGCTCCATAATGTACCACCATGTCAATATTATCTCTATAATGTACCACCATGTCAATATTATCTCTATAATGTACCACCATGTCAATATTAGCTCCATAATGTACCAACCACCATGTCAATATTATCTCTATAATGTACCACCATGTCAATATTATCTCTATAATGTACCAGCATGTGGTATTATCTCTATAATGTACCACCATGTCAATATTATCTCTATAATGTACCACCATGTCAATATTATCTCTATAATGTACCAGCATGTGGTATTATATCCATAATGTGCCAGCATGTGGTATTATATCCATAATGTGCCAGCATGTGGTATTATATCCATAATGTACCAGCATGTGGTATTATCTCTATAATGTACCAGCAGAGGTGATGGCGGTAGAGGGGGGCAAGCAGGCGGGGAAGAGGAGGGAGTGGCGCAGGTAATCAGGTTGCTGTAAATGGTGTCTACTTTGTTTTGGAAGAATGATAGAAAGGCCTTGCAGTTGGTGGTGTTGAAGGTGTTGGAGATGTTGTCGGTAGGTTTGAGGAGTTTATTTATTGTGGAGAAGAGAGCTTCGGGGTTGGAAGAACCAGAGTGTCCGAGGTGGGAGTCGTACTGTAGGTGAGGGCATCTGTGTATTGGTGGAGATGATCAATGTAGGCTTAAATGGAGTTCAAGGGTGCACCAGAGTTCTGAGTATGTGAAAGTCGAGATTTGGTTTTGATAGGAGCTAACTGGTCAGGACAGAAGGAGAGTGTGTGATTGTAGAAGTTCACCGAGTCAGAAGGGTTGTTGGTACCTGAGGAGCGGAGGCAGATATGATGGTGGTGAGGGAGGCTGAGAAAGTAGAGGGGGAGATGTTCCGGAAGGATATTTTGCGTGAGTGTTTGCGAGGGTGGACGGGAATGTTGATGTCCATTATTATAGCCAGGTGGTCTGAGATGTTGAGGTTAAGACTAGAGAGGTGATTTATTGTGAGGCCAGAGGAGCAGACGAGATGTAGGGTGTGACCACGGGTGTGAGTGAGACACTGCAGTAGAACCAGGAATTCAGAAGCAGGTTTATTATTTGTATCATGGACATGACATTTGAAATCAGCAAGGAGGAGAAGAGATGGGGAGATGGCACAAAGCTGGATCAGAAACTCTGAAAAATGGGAAAGAAAGAAGGGGTTTGGCTTGGGGGGCGATACATGTCGGCACTGACTAGAGGAGTGGGACCAGAGAGTTTGAAGGCAATGAGGGAAGATGGAGGTTGTTTTAATGTCTTTTTTATCAACTGTAGCAACTCCTCATTCTCGCCCCTCAGAGCGAGCCTTCTCCATGTATGTGAACTGGGGGGAGTGGTTTGGTTGAAAGAGAAGTAGTCCAGAGCTTTGTGCCAGGTTTCACTTAAACAGAGGAAATCAAGATTATTGTCCATTATAAATTCATTGAGAAGCAGGCTTTAATTGTTGAGTGAGCGTGTGTCGAGTAGAGACAGTTTCAGGCGCTGTTGCTTTGTGATTGGCTGTGAGGATCGGGAGGATGGAAGAAGCTCCGCTCATTTCACTGCAGCCTGACTCGATATTGTTTAAATCTTTTATTCTGCAGTAATTAATATTCAATTTCATCTGCTGATTTTGGTCTAAATGAACAAAGCCTATTCAAGATTTCATTGTGCCTGATCATGAACTGATGACACAATCATCTTGACTCTGAACAGGGAACATTAGCTACTTACTTTTATATATACACATACATACATATTTTATATATACTATATATATATATATATATATATATATATTTAGCTGTGACTTCAGGTCCACTGTAAGACATGTGGCCAAACAAAAAGTATTTTTAGGAAGGATGTTTTCTTGGTGCTTTCAGCCGAGCCGGATGAGGAGTGCGAGCTGCCAGAGGGCGAGGCTGGCATCGTGTGGGACGCCATCTGTTTCACCGTACTTTTAGCCCAGAGGAGAGTCTTCCTCAGCTACTACTTCCTGTACGTGGTGGCCGACCTCAAGTCGTCAAAGATACTCGCCTCCAGGTGTCTACCATCACACGCGCACACAAATATAACTAACGTCCGCCTTTTTAAAATAATTATATTATATACTTTACAATGTAAATGATTTATTAGTAGCCAGTGAGGCGATGTACTTTAAATGCAAACACAGTGTCAGGTGCTGTAGGTCTTGAACCCCAGGATGCAGAGAGGGCAGGTAAACGTGACTTTAATATCAAATAGTGCAACTGGTAAGTGCACATGCAGGGAACATTGACATAGGAAACAGTCATGCTGCCCTGACTGGAGGGCGAGGCAGGCATAAATAGCAGCCAGCTGACTGATAACAGGCTTGCCAGGCTGCCAATAAGCGGCAGGTGAGGGGAAATGGCGCTCAGGGAGACAAGCAGGAAAAGGAACTAACCATGAGAGCACTACACAAAGCAAGGAAACCCAACCAGATGTCAATGTGACGGATTGTCAAACACAGGAAGTGTATTACCTGAGGGGGCGTGGCTACAGGATAGTGTTGCCAATTGTTTTCTGACTACTTTGCATGCATGTTGTGGACTTTAACTTTCTCAAAAATAAAAATGTTCGTTAATAATTCATTAAAAGTGATGTTCAACAATAAATTGGTCATGTGTCAAAAAAAGATCCAACAGAGGTTGGTAGATGACAATAAACCGAAAGGAAAATATCATGTAGAAAATTCCCACTTTTTTTACCCTCAACTTTCCTTTTCTTCCCCTCAATTTGCCACTTTTTTCCCCCAATTTTCCTCGTATTTCCTCAACTTCCCCCCCTCAATTTACCTGTTTTTTCACAACTATTTTCTTTTTCTTTTTCTCGATGTTCTTTTTGTTTTCCTCAACTTTAATTTTTTCTTGATTCTCTTTTTTTCCTCAATTTCCCAGTTTTTTTCTTTTTTTTTTTTAATCTTCCTCTTTTATTTTTTTTACAATTTTCACCTTTTTTTCTCTATTTTCCTCTTATTTCACACATTTTTTTCTTTTTTCTCAACGTTCCTCTTTCATTCTCAAAATTCCAGTTTTTTTCAAAATTTTCCTTTTTTTGCCACAATTTTCCTCTTCTTTTCCTCAATTTTCTTCTTTTTTCACTTAATTGTTTTCTTTTGTCTCACCGTTTCAAAGTTCTTCTTTTTTTCTCAATTTTCAGATTTTCCCCCAACTTTTTTTCCCACTTTTTTCTTTTTTCTCAATCTCCCTCGTTTTTCTTAACTTTTGTGTTTTCTCGATTTCCCTTTTTTTCCTCAAACTTCCTCTTTTTTTTACGAGTTTTCATCTTTTTTGTTAATTTACCTCTTTTTTTCTCAATTTCCCTAAATAAAATAAAAAAATCCTCTTGTTTTTATTAATTTTCCTTTTTTCCCCTCTTTTTCCCCAAAGGGTGCTTGCTGACATCTCTGATTTTAGGGCCCCCACTAACTCTGACCCTGACACTGACCCTTCTTTCCCTCTGATTGAGTTCTTCTCTTGGCAAAATGTGACAATCAATCCATAAATGCATCAGTAAATGGAAGAAATAACTGGTGTGTTGGCCTGTCAGGGGTGCCGAGCTGTTCGAGGCCAAGGTGAAGAAGCAGGTGGCGGCCCGGCTGGAACTGGAGAAGAAGTCTGTGGAGACGCTGAAGAAACAGTAAGACTACGCACTGTTGTGGAACTTTCCACGATGTGTCACATTATGTACAAATGTTGTGTGTAACACAACACTCCATAAATGACGGAAATAAAATCACCTGTGGAGACGTCATCTGTAGTTGTAGGGAAGAAAATAGCCTTTTTTTTCTGGTTAATGTGTGGAATCACAGCATGCTGATATGAATGAAGCGTGGTGCCGACATCCGCTGTCCCAATACTTTTGTCCATTCAGCATGACTTTCTCACCTTCTTGAAGGATGGAGAAGATCAAATCCAAACAGAGAGGTCGGCCGACAGCGACGGACAATGAAGGACTTCCTGTCGATCAGAAGACACTTGGTAACATGATCTTGTTGTACCTGAACGCATCATTTTACTGTAATGTGAGGATTGTACACATCTGACTCTGCATTATTATTATCATTGTTATAATGATGATAATAATTAGCATTTTCGTCAATAATATTCTATTCTTTATTATTTAATATTTGCATCATTATTATTATTTTAACTGTTATTATTATTATCATTATTATTAATATTGTTATTATTCCAGATGCAGAAGACAAGGCTAAGAGAGATGCAGGGAAATGGTGGAAGCCTTGGGTCTCCAAGCCTGGAGGTGACATACATACATACATACATACATACATACATACATACATACATACATACATACATACATACATACATACATACATACATACATACATCCTTACATACATACTTACTTACTTACATACATACATACTTACATACATACATACTTACATACATACATACATACATACATACATACATACATACATACATACATACATACATACATACATACTTACATACATACATACATACATACATACATACATACATACCTACCTACCTACCTACCTACCTACCTACCTACCTACCTACCTACCTACCTACCTACCTACCTACCTACCTACCTACCTACCTACCTACATACATACATACATACCTACACACTTATATACATACATACATACATACATACATACATACATACATACCTACACACATACACACATACATACATACCTACATACATACATACATACATACCTACACACTTATATACATACATACATACATACATACATACATACATACCTACACACATACCTACACACATACATACATACCTACATACATACATACATACATACCTACATACATACATACATACCTACATACATACATACATACATACATACATACATACCTACACACATACATACATACACACATACATACATACATACATACATACATACATACATACATAGTACATACATACATCATCATCGGGAGTCACTTGAAGCGAGTATGACGATCCCCCTGATGGGGGGTACGTACTCCTTTATGGAAGATGCCTGTGCGTGACTTAGTTTAACGTGGACAGACTGCAGCACAGACAGTCACCACACGATCCTTGACAGATCGGGGTCAGGCTCCAGTGGCACGGAGTCCAAGACGACTGGGGACCCTTTTCTGCTGCAGCCTTCACCCGCCATTGTGACGCTCCATAGGGTTAGCAATCATCACCCGTCTGTTCCACCGCTGAGGTCTTGGGCTGTTTTTTCCCCATAAGTGGGCCCACATGGATGTGGGGGTGCCTTCTGTCGCCATCGCAACCGTTGTAGTGGTTGTTACATCTACCATTTTTGCCTGCTCCGCCGTTCAGGTCTTCACTGTATCCCTGGCTAGGGGGATGTCTGGTACTAGGCCTTTTGTAGTAAAGGGGTTAACTTTCTAGTGCCCCTAGACCCCATACAGGAGACTCCACTGCCCTAACCCTAACCCTAACACTGCCACTTTAACATCATCCCCGGGACACAATACATACATACACACGCACACACATTATTATTGTAGGTACATATATACACACATAAATACTGTAGATACAGACATGCATGCATACAATGCATACATACAGTACATACATACATACATACATACATACATAGAGTCCACTACAATGGATAGATATGATTTTGAGGCTGTTTCTTCCCCACAGTGGAGAACAACTGTGGCTACCACCTGTTTGAGAGCGACAGCGAGGAAGAGGAGGACCAAGACGCTCCAGAGAAAAAAGACCAAGAAGTGCCTCTGAAGAAGAAATCTGCGTTCCAGGTTGGAAAGACAAATATGCTATATTTCAACTATACTTCAACAATATTTCAACTATACTTCAACAATATTTCAATTGTATTTCAACTATATTTCAACAATAATACAGCTATATTTCAACTATATTTACTGTATTTGAACACTAATACAGCTATATATCAACTATATTCCAACTGTAGTTCAACAGTTTTCAACTATATTTCAACACTGTTACAACTATTTTTCAACTATATTGAACTGTTTCAACACTATTACAGCTATATTTCAACTATATTAAACTATATTTAAATCATATGTCAGCTATATATCAAGTGTATTTAAATTATATTCGGGGCGGTATAGCTCGGTTGGTAGAGTGGCCGTGCCAGCAACTTGAGGGTTGCAGGTTCGATTCCCGCTTCCGCCATCCTAGTCACTGCCGTTGTGTCCTTGGGCAAGACACTTTACCCACCTGCTCCCAGTGCCACCCACACTGGTTTAAATGTAACTTAGATATTGGGTTTCACTATGTAAAGCGCTTTGAGTCACTAGAGAAAAGCGCTATATAAATATAATTCACATATAATTCACATTCGAAGTCTATGTCAACTATATTTCAACATTATTTCAACTGTATTTCAACTATTTATCAAGAATATTACAGCTATATATCAAATATATTTAAACTATATTCAAAGTGTATTTTAACTATATTTTGACATTATTCCAACTGTATTTCAACTATATATGAACAGTATTACAGCTATATTTTAGCAATATTTCAGCTATATGTCAACTGTATTTCAACTATATTCCAACTGTATTTCAACTATATATCAACAATATTATAGCTATAGTTCAACTATATACAACTATATTTCAGCTGTATATCAACTACATTCCAACTGTTTTTCAACTATATTCCAACAATATTACAGCTATATTTAAACTGTATTTCAACTATATTTCAACAATATTACAGCTATATTTAAACTGTATTTCAACTATATTTCAACAATATTACAGCTATATTTAAACTGTATTTCAACTATATTTCAACAATATTACAGCTATATTTAAACTTTATTTAACTATATTTCAACAATATTTCAGCTATATATCAACCATATTTCAACAATATTTCAGCTATATATCAACCGTATTTCAACAATATTTCAGCTATATATCAACCGTATTTCAACATTATTCCAACTGTATTTCAACTATATTTCAACACTATTACAGCTATATTTCAACTATATTTTTACATTATTCCAACTGTATTTCAACTATATATAAACAATATTACAGCTATATTTTAACTATATTTCAGCTATATATCAACTATATTTCAACTATATTCCAATTGTATTTCAACTATATTTCAACTATAATCTAGGTGTATTTGAACTATATTTCTACATTATTCCAACTGTATTTCAACTATATATCAACAATATTACAGCTATATCTAAACTATATTTAACTAGGGACGGCGTGGCGCAGTGGGAGAGTGGCCGTGCGCAACCCAAGGGTCACTGGTTCAAATCCCACCTAGAACCAACCTCGTTGTGTCCTGAGCAAGACACTTCACCCTTGCTCCTGATGGGTGCTGGTTGGCGCCTTGCATGGCAGCTCCCTCCATCAGTGTGTGAATGTGGAAGTAGTGTCAAAGCGCTTTGAGTACCTTGAAGGTAGAAAAGCGCTATACAAGTACAACCCATTTAACTATATTTCAGCTATATATCACCTATACTTCAACGGCATTTCAATTATATTTCAACACTATTACAGCTATATTTCAACTATATTTAAATATATCTTAATAATATGTCAGCTCTCTATCAACTATATTTAATCCTTATTCCAATTGTATTTCAACTATATTTCTACTATTGTTTCAACTATACAACGACAATATTAAAGTATTCCAACTGTATTTCAACAATATCACAGCTATATTTCAAGTATATTTAACTATATTTTAACAATATGTCAGCTATATATTAACTATATTTCAACCTTATTCTAAGTGTATTTTAACTACATTTCAACATTATTTCAACTATATATATGCAATATTACAGCTATATTTCAACTTTATTTAACTATATTTATAGTCTAACTGTATTTTCACTATATTTCATCATTAATTCAACTATGTTTCAAAAAAATCACGGACTATATTTCAACTTTATTTAACTATTTCAACAATATTTCAGCTATTTATCAACTATATTTCAGCGATATTTCAGTTAAAAATCCATAATGAAACAGCTATTTTTGGACTATATTTCAGCTACATATCAACTATATTCCAACTGTATTTCAAGACTATTTGAAGCTGCTGCATGAGTATGAATATGAGGAGTTGTTCCCAGCTGGCCTACGAGGCCTGGATCACCAGCTCCAAGGCGGCCTTGAAGAACCTGAGCAGGGAGAAGAGGAGGATGAAGAAGGAGGAGAAGAAAAGAGCCAAGAGAGAACTTCAAGCACAGCAGAGTGAGGACATTGTGCTCAAATGTGGATATTCATATTTACATGTATTTCTACATCGGAAATAAATGCT
The DNA here is from genome assembly GCF_033978795.1 of Nerophis ophidion. Lineage (NCBI taxonomy): Eukaryota > Metazoa > Chordata > Actinopteri > Syngnathiformes > Syngnathidae > Nerophis > Nerophis ophidion. Next base: position 35,554,888 of record NC_084637.1, read on the forward strand.
AGCAAGAGGTGGCTGACAATGCAAGGGGAGTCCATCTATTCCGCCTGTAAAGTGGTTTAGCTCGGTTGGTAGAGTGGCTGGGCCAGCAACTCGAGGGTTGCAGGTTCAATTCCCGCTTCCGCCATCCTAGTCACTGCCGTTGTGTCCTCGGGCAAGACACTTTACCCACCTGCTCCCAGTGCCACCCACACTGCTTTAAATGGAACTTAGATATTGGGTTTCACTATGTAAAGCGCGTTGAGTCACTAGAGAATAAGCGCTATATAAATATAATTCACTTCACTCTACAAACATCCAAAAACCTCCATTAAAGTTTTATATACACGCTGTAAGTATATATGTAATATCTAGTAACATTCATAATAACAATGTCATATTTACATCCTTTCATCATACTGTAAGTATTTGTGTTGGGTAGTAACATTCATAATAACATGTTGTAAGTATATATGTAGTGTAGTAACATTCATAATAACATGTTGTAAGTATATATGTAGTGTAGTAACATTCATAATAACATGATATATATTTACACATTTTCGTCATACTGTAGGTATATATGTAGTATCTAGTAACATTCATAATAACATGTCATATTTACATATTTTCATCATACTGTAGTTATATATATAATATCTAGTAATACGGTATTCATAATAACATGTCGTATTTACATATCGTCATCATACTGTAAGTATATATGTAATATCTAGTAATATTCATAATAAGTCGTATTTACATATTTTCATCATACTGCAAGTATATATGTAATATGTAGTAATATTTATAATAAGTCATATTCATATATTTTCATCATACTGTAAGTATATATGTAGTATCTATTAAAATTCATATGTCATAACATTCATAATAACATGTCATATTTACATATTTTCATCATACTGTAGGTATATATGTAGTATCTAGTAACATTCATAATAACATGTCATATTTACATATTTTCATCATACTGTAGTTATATATATAATATCTAGTAATACGCTATTCATAATAACATGTCGTATTTACATATCGTCATCATACTGTAAGTATATATGTAATATCTAGTAATATTCATATTTTCATCATACTGCAAGTATATATGTAATATGTAGTAATATTCATAAGTCCTATTCATATATTTTCATCATACTGTAAGTATATATGTAGTATCTATTAAAATTCATATGTCATAACATTCATAATAACATGTCATATTTACATATTTTCATCATACTGTAGGTATATATGTAGTATCTAGTAACATTCATAATAACATGTCATATTTACATATTTTCATCATACTGTAGTTATATATATAATATCTAGTAATACAGTATTCATAATAACATGTCGTATTTACATATCGTCATCATACTGTAAGTATATATGTAATATCTAGTAATATTCATAATAACAAGTCGTATTTACATATTTTCATCATACTGCAAGTATATATGTAATATGTAGTAATATTCATAATAAGTCATATTCATATATTTTCATCATACTGTAAGTATATATGTAGTATCTATTAAAATTCATATGTCATAACATTCATAATAACATGTCATATTTACATATTTTCATCATACTGTAGGTATATATGTAGTATCTAGTAACATTCATAATAACATGTCATATTTACATATTTTCATCATACTGTAGTTATATATATAATATCTAGTAATACGCTATTCATAATAACATGTCGTATTTACATATCGTCATCATACTGTAAGTATATATGTAATATCTAGTAATATTCATATTTTCATCATACTGCGAGTATATATGTAATATGTAGTAATATTCATAAGTCCTATTCATATATTTTCATCATACTGTAAGTATATATGTAGTATCTATTAAAATTCATATGTCATAACATTCATAATAACATGTCATATTTACATATTTTCATCATACTGTAGGTATATATGTAGTATCTAGTAACATTCATAATAACATGTCATATTTACATATTTTCATCATACTGTAGTTATATATATAATATCTAGTAATACGGTATTCATAATAACATGTCGTATTTACATATCGTCATCATACTGTAAGTATATATGTAATATCTAGTAATATTCATAATAACAAGTCGTATTTACATATTTTCATCATACTGCAAGTATATATGTAATATGTAGTAATATTCATAATAAGTCATATTCATATATTTTCATCATACTGTAAGTATATATGTAGTATCTATTAAAATTCATATGTCATAACATTCATAATAACATGTCATATTTACATATTTTCATCATACTGTAGGTATATATGTAGTATCTAGTAACATTCATAATAACATGTCATGTATACATATTTTGATAATTTTAGGGATTTCACAGACACATCACAACGTTAATTTTTCCCTCCCACAACAACAACAACAACAACAACAACAACACTACTAATCATGGCAGACTTGATGAGAGACAACAAACATAATGAAATAATCCCTTAGTGTACAATGTCTGCTCTCACGGGGAAAAAGACTGAAGGCATGTTCATATCTTCCTGTTTGGAAGATCCAGGTGGAAGACATGATTTATCATCTAGACTTAACTTTCACCAACTCAGAGGCCATGCAGCAGCTCAGTGTGTCAATATAGCAGCATAAGCTAGTTAGCGCTCTATAAGTAGTTGCTCTGTGTTAGCAGCTGTAATAATAATATATCACTAGTACTTCTTTAATATTCAAGTCACAACTTGTAAATGGAGTATTTCTGCTGTTTTTGATCTTTTTTACAGGCTGTGTGCGCGCAATAACATTATGGCTCCCATCGGCTCCATTGTTAGCTGACTTTTGCTAACATTTCTTTCTGATTTTGAAGGCATAAAAAACATTTGTATACTCGTCTTACATAAGGATTGTAAATGATAGACAATTCCCCAAAACATGTTCAGTTCCCCTTAAGTGCAATTAGCAATAAATCTAATAAATATCCTAATATAAAAAATGAATTATTCCCCGCTTAGTACCTAGATATTAAAGATAATAATACAATAATTATTATGATAATCATTATAATTATAGTAATAATAATGATTATCATGACATCATATTTATATAATATTGTAGTATGTTACATAATATTAAAACACTGAATTACCTCTATTAAGATTGTAATAAACAATCATAAAATGTCTACTTTGAAAGGCTTAATAATGGCAAACGTGGTTGCAGTGGTATGTTGATATGAAATATGAATGTAATAAATGATAACTCTTACATCCCAGGTGTGGACAGAGTGGACTCGAGTGAAGATGAACTGGAGGAGAGCACCACCAGGGACAAGGTGGAGGAAGAGAAAGGTAATAAAAATGTTAAAGCTAGATTTCAACAATATTGCGACTATATTTCAGCATTTACTTCAACTTTATTTCAACTGTCTTTCAAATACATGTTAACTATACTTCAACAAGATTTCAAACATATTTAAACAGTATTTCAATAATCTTTCAGCTATTTTTCAAGAATGTTTCCACCATATTTAACTACATTTCTACTATATTTTAGCCATATTTCAACAATATTTCAGTTATATTTAAACTACATTTTTAAAACATTTCAATAATATTTGAAAAATATTTCATTTATATTTGAACTAAATTTCAGCTCTATTTCAAGTACATTCCATTTATGTTACCTACATTTCAACTACATTTCAACTATATTACAACAATATTTCAACTATATCTCAACTGTATTTCAACTATACTTCAACAATTTTTGTATTTCAACAGTATTTCAATAATATTTCAACTGTCTTTAACATTATTCCAACTATATTTCAGCTTTATTTCAACAATCTTTTAACACTATTTCAACAATATTTCAAGTACATGTCAACTATATTTCAACAACATTGCAGCTGTATGTTAGCTATCTTTTCAACACTATTTCAATTATATTTCAATTATATTTCAAATATATTTCAACAGTATTCTAACAATGTTGCAGCTATATTTCAACAATATTTTGATTATATTTCAACTGTATTTTAATTATATTTCAACTGGAGCAGCACGGTGGTAGAGGGGTTAGTGCGTCTGCCTCACAATACGAAGGTCCTGAGTGGTCCTGAGTTCAATCCTCCCGGGCTCGGGATCTTTCTGTGTGGAGTTTGCATGTTCTCCCCGTGACTGCGTGGGTTCCCTCCGGGTACTCCGGCTTCCTCCCACCTCCAAAGACATGCACCTGGGGATAGGCCCCTCCCACCTCCAAAGACATGCACCTGGGGATAGGCCCCTCCCACCTCCAAAGACATGCACCTGGGGATAGGCCCCTCCCACCTCCAAAGACATGCACCTGGGGATAGGCCCCTCCCACCTCCAAAGACATGCACCTGGGGATAGGCCCCTCCCACCTCCAAAGACATGCACCTGGGGATAGGTTGATCGGCAACACTAAATGGTCCCTAGTGTGTGAATGTTGTCTGTCTATCTGTGTTGGCCCTGTGATGAGGTGGCGACTTGTCCAGGGTGTACCCCACCTTCCGCCCGTCTGCAGCTGAGATAGGCTCCAGCTCCCCCCGCGACCCCGAAAGGGACAAGCGGTGGAAAATGGATGGATATTTCAACTGTCTTTCAACTACATTTGAACAAAATGTAACTATGTTTTAACAATATTCCAACTATATTTCAACAATTTTACAGATATATTTCTTCAATATTTCAATTATATTTCAACAATATTTCAGCTGAATTTCAACTATATCTCAACAATATTTCAAATATTATTCAATTATAATTCAACTGTTTTTCAACAATATTTCATTTACATTTTAAATATATGTCAACAATATTTCAGCTATTTTTCAAGTATGTTTCAATCATATTTAACTACACTTCTACTTTATTTTAGCCATATTCCAAAGACATTTCAGTTATATTTGAACAATATTTCATTTATATTTGAAATATAATTCAACAATATTTCAGCTCTATTAATATATTTCAACTATATTGACCTATTTTTCAACTACATTTAAACTATATTTAAACTGAATTACAAACATATTTCAACTATCTCATTTGTATTTTAAACACACTTCAACAGTTTTTTTTAATTATATTTCAAATGTATTTCAACCATATTTCAGCCATATTTTAACAGTATTTAAGCTATCTCCCCAAAATCTTTCAGCTGTATTTCAACTTTATTTCAACATTATCTTAACTACACTTCAACTAAATTGAAGCTTTATTACAATATTGAAACTATTTTCAATTATATTTAAAATATACTCAAACTATACTTCAATCATTTTTCAATTACATTTAAACTATACTTAAACTATATTTCAACTGTATTTCACCAATATTTCGTCTATCTTCCTCCAATATTTCAACTGTATTTCAACAATATTTCTACTATATTTAAACAATATTTCAGCTATATTTCCACTACATCCCAACTGTATTCAAACAGTTAGGATGTAGTCAAAATGTTTTCAATGATATTTAAACTAAAGTGAAGCAATATTTGAGCTATCTTTCAACAATATTTCTACTGTATTTCAGCTATATTTCAGCTGTATTTCAATTATACTTCCACAATTTTTCAATGATATTTAAACTATGCTTAAACAATATTTTAACTGTTTTTCAGCTTTATTTCAACGATACTTCAACAATTTTTCAATGATATTTGGACTATACTGATACAATATTTCGGCTGTATTTCAACAATATTTCTGCTGTAGTTGACGGACATTTGGTGTCCGTTTCCCTTGGCAGAAAACATCTTGCAGCGGCTGGTCAGCACTCTGAGGTTCCTGCTGGTGTTCCTGCAGTCTCTGGTGGACGACCTGACTCAGAGCCTGAACTCCCTCTGCAAAGAGAACTTGGACATCTCCAAAGTGTTGCTCCTGGAGCGAGCTCTGCTCAGCCAGCAGCAGAAGAAGGTGAGAGGCTGAGAAGATGAGGTGCAACATCTTCTCACCCAGCGTGTGTCCTGCGTGGTCCTGAGCAGGGCAAAGAGGTGAGCCAGGAGAGCGTCAAGCACTTCTACGACAGCTGGCTGTCACGTCAGAACACCTTGTCGTCGCCAGCAGACGTAGAAGATCCGCCCGCGCCTGCGCTGACCTCCTCACGCCGCGCCTACGCCCGGCTGAGGAAGCAGGCCTCCAAGACGTCCTGGGCCAGCAGTGTGTCCAGGTAGTGTCTTCGCACTCACCACTCAAGGTGGAATAGCAAACTCTGCTCCAAGGATGCAGCGTTTTCAAAACATGCATCCACAGTATCTTCATGGAAACTTGTCGTCGTCGTTGTTGTTGTTTTCTGTCAAACTGATGAAACGCCTCGGTCGGATGTCAGCTGTGGGACGGAAGAGACCATGCTGGGATCCAGGCAGCCCACCCAGGAGGAGCTGGAAGAACCTGCTGCTGACCGTCTCAGGAGGACTCTCTTCAGGTCTGCTCATGTGGACTGGACCTCCTACGAAGACCATGGACTCTCTCCAAGGTGGGATGATTGGATGGAGAGGAAGATGGTTGGATGAAAGGATGGATACAAAGATGGATGGATGAAAGGAGGGTTTAAAAGATGGATGGATGCATGGAGTGGTAGGTAGGATGATGGATAGATGATAGAGAGAGGCAAGGATGAATGAAAGGAGGGATATAAAGATGGATGGATACAGAGATAGATGGATGGATGGAGGGAGATATGCAAGGATGGATGCTTAGAGGGATAGATGATGAGTGGATGAATGAAAGGAGGGATGCAAAGATGGCTGGATGAATGGTAAGATAGATGGAAGGATGGATAAATGGAGGGAGAGACGGCGGGTGGGATTGAGGGATGTACAGAGGGTTGGATGCTCGGAGGAATGGCTGGATGGGTGAAAAAATGGATGAATAAAGGGGGATAAAAAGATGGATGGATTATTGGAAGGCTGGGTGATAGATGGATGGATGAGGGAGAGATCCAAGCATGGGTTGAAGGCTTAGAGGGATAGGTAGATGAATGAAAAGAGGGATAAAAAGATGGATGGATGGATGGAGGGCTGGATGCTTGGAGGGATAGATGGAGAAATGGATGAATGAAAGGGGGATGATTGGTTGGATGGATGGATGAGACAGGGATAAAAAGATGCATGGTTATTGGACAGAACAATGGATGGAGGTCAGAATAAAAAGATGGATGGATGAAAGGATGTGTATGGATGGAGAGGTGGAGGGTGAGATGGACGGATGGTGGCTTGGATGTTCCTGAGATGTTCCTTTGGTGTGTGCAGCGTGTGTGAAGGAACCTTTCACCAATATGAAGACAGGAAGTTGGATGGAGAGGAAGGTCAGGGAGTTGATGATGATGATGTTGATGTTGATGAAGAGCTGTATCATCTTGAAGAAGACTACCCAGAATGCACCTGTGTGGAGGAGGCAACTTTCAAACCTTTAAGTCAGGAAACCAGGAACCTGACTGCTAGTGAACTGCTGCTCAACAAGTCAGTATTATTATTATTATTATTATTCATCATACATCAACATGTATTATTATTATTCATCATACATCAACATGTATTATTATTCTTCATCATACATCAACATGTATTATTATTATTCATCATACATCAACATGTATTATTATTATTCATCATACATCAACATGTATTATTATTCTTCATCATACATCAACATGTATTATTATTATTCATCATACATCAATATATATTATTATTATTCATCATACATCAACATGTATTATTATTATTCATCATACATCAACATATATTATTATTATTCATCATACATCAACATATATTATTATTATTCATCATACATCAACATGTATTATTATTCTTCATCATACATCAACATGTATTATTATTATTCATCATACATCAACATGTATTATTATTATTCATCATACATCAACATGTATTATTATTCTTCATCATACATCAACATGTATTATTATTATTCATCATACATCAACATGTATTATTATTCTTCATCATACATCAACATATATTATTATTCTTCATCATACATCAACATATATTATTATTCTTCATCATACATCAACATATATTATTATTATTCATCATACATCAACATGTATTATTATTCTTCATCATACATCAACATGTATTATTATTATTCATCATACATCAACATGTATTATTATTATTCATCATACATCAACATGTATTATTATTCTTCATCATACATCAACATGTATTATTATTATTCATCATACATCAACATGTATTATTATTATTCATCATACATCAACATGTATTATTATTCTTCATCATACATCAACATGTATTATTATTATTCATCATACATCAACATGTATTATTATTCTTCATCATACATCAACATATATTATTATTCTTCATCATACATCAACATATATTATTATTCTTCATCATACATCAACATATATTATTATTCTTCATCATACATCAACATGTATTATTATTCTTCATCATACATCAACATGTATTATTATTCTTCATCATACATCAACATGTATTATTATTCTTCATCATACATCAACATGTATTATTATTATTCATCATACATCAACATGTATTATCATCAATCATGTATCAACACGTGTTGTCAATCCTCCCCCAGAATGTTTGAGAACGAGGAGATCTCCGAGTCGGACAAGTTCTTCCTGAGGCTGCCCAGGCCTCTGAAGCTGACCTTTGCCCTCTACAACACCATGGTGTCCAAGTCTGAGATGTTGTGCTACTTTGTCATCATCCTCAACCACATGGTGTCTGCCTCCTTCCTCTCCTTCGTGCTGCCCATCCTCATCTTCCTCTGGGCCATGCTGTCTGTGCCCAGACCCACCAAGCGCTTCTGGATGACTGCCATCATCTACACCGAGGTACTCATCTTCTCACCATGACCCAAACACCTTCATCATCTCAACATCTTCATCATCTTCTCACCATGACTCAAACACCTTCATCCTCTCAACATCTTCATCATCTTCTCACCATGACCCAAACACCTTCATCCTCTCAACATCTTCATCATCTTCTCACCATGACCCAAACACCTTCATCATCTCAACATCTTCATCATCTTCTCACCATGACCCAAACACCTTCATCCTCTCAACATCTTCATCATCTTCTCACCATGACCCAAACACCTTCATCCTCTCAACATCTTCATCATCTTCTCACCATGACTCAAACACCTTCATCCTCTCAACATCTTCATCATCTTCTCACCATGACCCAAACACCTTCATCATCTCAACATCTTCATCATCTTCTCACCATGACCCAAACACCTTCATCATCTCAACATCTTCATCATCTTCTCACCATGACCCAAACACCTTCATCCTCTCAACATCTTCATCATCTTCTCACCATGACCCAAACACCTTCATCATCTCAACATCTTCATCATCTTCTCACCATAACTCAAACACCTTCATCCTCTCAACATCTTCATCATCTTCTCACCATGACCCAAACACCTTCATCATCTCAACATCTTCATCATCTTCTCACCATGACTCAAACACCTTCATCCTCTCAACATCTTCATCATCTTCTCACCATGACCCAAACACCTTCATCATCTCAACATCTTCATCATCTTCTCACCATGACTCAAACACCTTCATCCTCTCAACATCTTCATCATCTTCTCACCATGACTCAAACACCTTCATCCTCTCAACATCTTCATCATCTTCTCACCATGACCCAAACACCTTCATCCTCTCAACATCTTCATCATCTTCTCACCATGACTCAAACACCTTCATCATCTCAACATCTTCATCATCTTCTCACCATGACCCAAACACCTTCATCATCTCAACATCTTCATCATCTTCTCACCATGACTCAAACACCTTCATCCTCTCAACATCTTCATCATCTTCTCACCATGACCCAAACACCTTCATCATCTCAACATCTTCATCATCTTCTCACCATAACTCAAACACCTTCATCCTCTCAACATCTTCATCATCTTCTCACCATGACTCAAACACCTTCATCCTCTCAACATCTTCATCATCTTCTCACCATGACCCAAACACCTTCATCATCTCAACATCTTCATCATCTTCTCACCATAACTCAAACACCTTCATCCTCTCAACATCTTCATCATCTTCTCACCATGACCCAAACACCTTCATCATCTCAACATCTTCATCATCTTCTCACCATGACCCAAACACCTTCATCCTCTCAACATCTTCATCATCTTCTCACCATGACTCAAACACCTTCATCATCTCAACATCTTCATCATCTTCTCACCATGACCCAAACACCTTCATCATCTCAACATCTTCATCATCTTCTCACCATGACCCAAACACCTTCATCATCTCAACATCTTCATCATCTTCTCACCATGACTCAAACACCTTCATCCTCTCAACATCTTCATCATCTTCTCACCATGACCCAAACACCTTCATCATCTCAACATCTTCATCATCTTCTCACCATGACTCAAACACCTTCATCCTCTCAACATCTTCATCATCTTCTCACCATGACTCAAACACCTTCATCATCTCAACATCTTCATCATCTTCTCACCATGACTCAAACACCTTCATCATCTCAACATCTTCATCATCTTCTCACCATGACTCAAACACCTTCATCATCTCAACATCTTCATCATCTTCTCACCATGACCTAAACACCTTCATCATCTCAACATCTTCATCATCTTCTCACCATGACTCAAACACCTTCATCATCTCAACATCTTCATCATCTTCTCACCATGACTCAAACACCTTCATCATCTCAACATCTTCATCATCTTCTCACCATGACCTAAACACCTTCATCATCTCAACATCTTCATCATCTTCTCACCATGACTCAAACACCTTCATCATCTCAACATCTTCATCATCTTCTCACCATGACCCAAACACCTTCATCATCTCAACATCTTCATCATCTTCTCACCATGACTCAAACACCTTCATCATCTCAACATCTTCATCATCTTCTCACCATGACCTAAACACCTTCATCATCTCAACATCTTCATCATCTTCTCACCATGACTCAAACACCTTCATCATCTCAACATCTTCATCATCTTCTCACCATGACTCAAACACCTTCATCATCTCAACATCTTCATCATCTTCTCACCATGACTCAAACACCTTCATCCTCTCAACATCTTCATCATCTTCTCACCATGACCCAAACACCTTCATCATCTCAACATCTTCATCATCTTCTCACCATGACTCAAACACCTTCATCATCTCAACATCTTCATCATCTTCTCACCATGACCCAAACACCTTCATCCTCTCAACATCTTCATCATCTTCTCACCATGACCCAAACACCTTCATCATCTCAACATCTTCATCATCTTCTCACCATGACCCAAACACCTTCATCATCTCAACATCTTCATCATCTTCTCACCATGACCCAAACACCTTCATCATCTCAACATCTTCATCATCTTCTCACCATGACTCAAACACCTTCATCATCTCAACATCTTCATCATCTTCTCACCATGACTCAAACACCTTCATCATCTCAACATCTTCATCATCTTCTCACCATGACTCAAACACCTTCATCATCTCAACATCTTCATCATCTTCTCACCATGACTCAAACACCTTCATCATCTCAACATCTTCATCATCTTCTCACCATGACCCAAACACCTTCATCATCTCAACATCTTCATCATCTTCTCACCATGACTCAAACACCTTCATCATCTCAACATCTTCATCATCTTCTCACCATGACTCAAACACCTTCATCATCTCAACATCTTCATCATCTTCTCACCATGACTCAAACACCTTCATCCTCTCAACATCTTCATCATCTTCTCACCATGACCCAAACACCTTCATCATCTCAACATCTTCATCATCTTCTCACCATGACTCAAACACCTTCATCATCTCAACATCTTCATCATCTTCTCACCATGACCCAAACACCTTCATCATCTCAACATCTTCATCATCTTCTCACCATGACTCAAACACCTTCATCATCTCAACATCTTCATCATCTTCTCACCATGACTCAAACACCTTCATCATCTCAACATCTTCATCATCTTCTCACCATGACCCAAACACCTTCATCATCTCAACATCTTCATCATCTTCTCACCATGACTCAAACACCTTCATCATCTCAACATCTTCATCATCTTCTCACCATGACCCAAACACCTTCATCCTCTCAACATCTTCATCATCTTCTCACCATGACTCAAACACCTTCATCATCTCAACATCTTCATCATCTTCTCACCATGACCCAAACACCTTCATCCTCTCAACATCTTCATCATCTTCTCACCATGACCCAAACACCTTCATCATCTCAACATCTTCATCATCTTCTCACCATGACTCAAACACCTTCATCATCTCAACATCTTCATCATCTTCTCACCATGACTCAAACACCTTCATCATCTCAACATTTTCATCATCTTCTCACCATGACTCAAACACCTTCATCATCTCAACATCTTCATCATCTTCTCACCATGACCCAAACACCTTCATCATCTCAACATCTTCATCATCTTCTCACCATGACCCAAACACCTTCATCATCTCAACATCTTCATCATCTTCTCACCATGACCCAAACACCTTCATCCTCTCAACATCTTCATCATCTTCTCACCATGACTCAAACACCTTCATCATCTCAACATCTTCATCATCTTCTCACCATGACCCAAACACCTTCATCCTCTCAACATCTTCATCATCTTCTCACCATGACTCAAACACCTTCATCATCTCAACATCTTCATCATCTTCTCACCATGACCCAAACACCTTCATCCTCTCAACATCTTCATCATCTTCTCACCATGACTCAAACACCTTCATCCTCTCAACATCTTCATCATCTTCTCACCATGACTCAAACACCTTCATCATCTCAACATCTTCATCATCTTCTCACCATGACCTAAACACCTTCATCCTCTCAACATCTTCATCATCTTCTCACCATGACTCAAACACCTTCATCATCTCAACATCTTTATCATCTTCTCATCATCTTAAAATGTTCTCATTACGACATCAACATCTTCATCATCTTCTCATGATGATCTCAACATCGTCATCTTCTCGTGATGATCCAAACATCTTCTAATGATGAACTCAACATCTTCATCATTTTCTCATGATGATCTCAACATTGTCATCATCTTCTTTTGATGATCAAAACATCTTCACGATCCTCTCATGATGATGTTTGTGTACTTGGTGACAACAAATATTTCATTTCAGAAACATACAGGAAGTATGACACTTTATTTGGCACAAATACAGATTACATTGGTGTAAACACAAATACACCAATCTGAATACAAACACAAAAATACACTTCTCTAAATACACAATTACAAACCCCGTTTCCATATGAGTTGGGAAATTGTGTTAGATGTAAATATAAACAGAATACATCCATCCATCCATCCATCATCTTCCGCTTATCCGAGGTCGGGTCGCGGGGGCAACAGCCTAAGCAGGGAAACCCAGACTTCCCTCTCCCCAGCCACTTCGTCTAGCTCTTCCCGGGGGATCCCGAGGCGTTCCCAGGCCAGCCGGGAGACATATTCTTCCCAACGTGTCCTGGGTCTTCCCCGTGGCCTCCTACCGGTTGGACGTGCCCTAAACACCTCCCTAGGGAGGCGTTCGGGTGGCATCCTGACCAGAATACAATGATTTGCAAATCCTTTTCAAGCCATATTCAGTTGAATATGCTACAAAGACAACATATTTGATGTTCAAACTCATAAACTTTATTTTTTTTTTGCAAATAATAATTAACTTAGAATTTCATGGATGCAACACGTGCCAAAGTAGTTGGGAAAGGGCATGTTCACCACTGTGTTACATCACCTTTTCTTTTAACAACACTCAATAAACGTTTGGGAACTGAGGAAACTAATTGTTGAAGCTTTGAAAGTGGAATTCTTTCCCATTCTTGTTTTATGTAGAGCTTCAGTCCTTCAACAGTCCGGGGTCTCCGCTGTCCTATTTTACGCTTCATAATGCGCCACACATTTTCCATGGGAGACAGGTCTGGACTGCAGGCGGGCCAGGAAAGTACCCGCACACTTTTTTTTACGAAGCCACGCTGTTGTAACATGTGCTAAATGTGGCTTGGCATTGTCTTGCGGAAATAAGCAGGGGCGTCCATGAAAAAGACGGCGCTTAGATGGCAGCATATGTTGTTCCAAAACCTGTATGTACCTTTCAGCATTAATGGTGCCTTCACAGATGTGTAAGTTACCCATGCCTTGGCCACTAATGCACCCCCATACCATCACACATGCTGGATTTTACACTTTGCGTCGATAACAGTCTGGATGGTTCGCTTCCCCTTTTGGTCCGGATGACAGGATTTCGAATATTTCCAAAAACAATTTGAAATGTGGACTCGTTAGACCACAGAACACTTTTCCACTTTGCATCAGTCCATCTTAGATGATCTCGGGTCCAGAGAAGCCGGCGGCGTTTCTGGATGTTGTTGATAAATGGCTTTCGCTTTGCATAGTAGAGCTTTAACTTGCACTTACAGATGTAGCGACCAACTGCATTTAGTGACAGTGGTTTTCTGAAGTGTTCCTGAGCACATGTGGTGATATCCTTTAGAGATTGATGTTGTTTTTTTGATAGAGTGCCGTCTGAGGGATGGAAGGTCACGGTCATTCAATGTTGGTTTCCGGCCATGCTGCTTACGTGGAGTGATTTCTCCAGATTCTCTGGACCTTTTGATGATATTATGGAGCGTAGATGTTGAAATCCCTAAATTTCTTGCAATGTCACTTTGAGAAAGGTTGTTCTTAAACTGTTTGACTATTTGCTCACGCAGTTGTGGACAAAGGGGTGTACCTCGCCCCATCCTTTCTTGTGAAAGACTGAGAAGCTGTTTTTATAGATAGATAGATAGATAGATAGATAGATAGATAGATAGTACTTTATTGATTCCTTCAGGAGAGTTCCTTCAGGAAAATTAAAATTCCAGCAGCAGTGTACAGAGTTGAGATCAATTTAAAGAAAAAAGCAAAAAGTAAATAATGGGGGTTTAAAAGGAAACAAAATAGAGAAATATTACAAAAGAATAAAAACAATGGTAATAACAATATAACAGTAAAATAAGAATATAACAAGACAAAGTATATAAAGTTTATATCCAATCATGGCACCCACCTGTTCCCAATTAGCCTGCACACCTGTGGGATGTTCCAAATAAGTGTTTGATGAGCATTACTGAACTTTATCAGTATTTATTGCCAATTTTCTGAACTTGTTTGTCACGTGTCTCTGGCTTCAAATTCTAAAGTTAATGATTATTTGAAACGAAAAAAATATTCATCAGTTTGAACATGAAATATGTTGTCTTTGTAGCATATTCAACTGAATATGGCTTGAAAAGGATTTGCAAATCATTGTATTCTGTTTATATTTACATCTAACACCATTTCCCAACTTATATGGAAACGGGGTTTGTATACCAATCTAAACACACAGACAAACTAATTTAAATACACAAATGAAGCAATACAAATACATCAATCTAAATACACAAATACAGCAATATACCGTGTATGCTATGACATCACTGATGTTCTTTCAGCTCAACGTGGTGGTCAAGTACTTCTTCCAGTTCGGATTCTTCCCCTGGACCACCTCCGCCTACCGAGGCATCAACGCCGAGCGCCCCTTCGCCCTGCCCAACATCCTGGGCGTGGAGAAGAAGGACGGCTACGTGCTCTTCGATCTCATTCAGCTGCTCGCGCTCTTCTTCCACCGCTCCATCCTCAAGGTGCAGCAGCACTCGTGCACCTGCCTGCATGATTGTGTACAAAAAACATTTAACAAAAAAGGCATGAAACTAAAAATGTATATATATATATATATATATAACATATTGATCTGACTTAATATCAACATTGAAACAATTTAATTTTTTTCTTACACTTTTTTTGTAGTAGTACTTTCAAAATGTGCTGCATGAATAATTTGCTGAATTCATGTTGGGCAGCACTCATGCAGCCTCAGCCCATGAGACACAATTATCATTTTGTTTTAGCGGATGGTGCATCTGTACTTTGACTACTCTAAAATACAGCTTTTGTAGTCGTCGTATACAGCAAGTATTTAGTACCTCTTTAAAAGGTGCATTTCATGTACATAAGATGTGTGATTATAAATAATGTTCCTGAGATCACTCCTTTATATACCCTGTTCATTCCAAAAAAGAAAGCCTCTAACCCAAAAATGGGTTGCTCTCTGAAAAACAACCCAAAATGGTGCATAACCTTGACAACTCAGAAATTGGGTTCAAATACTAGCCCTATAACCCAGAAAGTGTGTTACTGTGTAAAGAAATGTGAGTCAACACTGGCGAGGCATAATAATGTACGGCATGCACAGTGCCACGGGCTGTGGGACAACAAGGAAGTGGAGATGCCAGACTTCTTCAAGAAGCTGAAGAAGAAGGCGGACAGGAAGAAGGCGACGGGAGGAGAGAAGAAGGAGAAGGCAGGCCGAGGTCTGAGGTTCCTCCCTCTGCAGTCCTCCACCACCTCCATCCTCAGGAGGCTGAAGAAAGCCGACTCGGCACAATCTGACGGTGAGCCAGGATCCAAAAGACTTGCTGTGTTCCAGGGTGAAAGCCTAACCCTGAGACTGGTGGACAGGTAAGCCCAAGGCGCAGAAGAAGAAGAAGAAGAGACAGAACAAGCCTCCTCTGACCAGGAAGCAGAGGATCAGGCAGCAGATCAAGGAGAAGATGTTGCGAGCTAAAACCACCGTCATAGAAGTGTGAGTATTGTTAGCTTCCGTTGCCATGGACACCAGCACAGCCTGCTCCTTGTCTTGCAGCGCCCTGCACATCTACTTACCCATAAGGCAGTTCTTCTATGACATCATCCACCCAGACTACAGCCCCGTGTGTGACGTCTACGCCCTCATGTTCCTCATCGACGTGCTCAACTTCATCGTCACCATCTACGGGTACTGGGCTTTCGGGGTGAGACCGCCGCCCAGTACTCCATACTATACACCTGTACTATACTCTACACCTGTACTATACTCTACACCTGTACTATACCCTACACCTGTACTATACTCTACACCTGTACTATACTCTGTACAACACTACACTCTCATGTTCCTCATCGACGTGCTCAACTTCATCGTCACCATCTACGGGTACTGGGCTTTTGGGGTGAGACCGCCGCCCAGTACCCCATACTATACACCTGTACTATACTCTACACCTGTACTATACTCTACACCTGTACTATACTCTACACCTGTACTATACTCTACACCTGTACTATACTCTGTACAACACTACACTCTCATGTTCCTCATCGACGTGCTCAACTTCATCGTCACCATCTACGGGTACTGGGCTTTTGGGGTAAAACTACCACGCAGTTCTCCATACTATACTATACTCTACACCTGTACTATATTCTACACCTGTTCTATACACCTGTTCTACACTCTGTACAACACTACACTCTCACGTTCCTCATCGACGTGCTCAACATCACCTACACCATGTTGCAGCTCAGTCAGCCTAGAGATGTCCTATCTTGTCTTTTGGTTCAAAATGTGGGCATCACAAGTTACTTTGGCGAAGCTAACCTACCTAGTCTTTGAACTCCAAGACTGGATAGGACAGCTCAGTCAGACTAGACTTCCTATTAGTCTTTGGGCTTCAAAACTAGTTTTGGACATCTCTACTCTGGCTAAGCTGCCCCATCTAGTCTTTCACCTCCGTGACTGGATAGGACAGCTCAGTCAGATAAGTGGCGTCCTATCTGCAGTTGAAGGTTCTCTAGGACAATCTGAAGCATATGTTGGCTGCCCTGACAAAGAGACCTAGGTTCCCCCTTCCAGAAAAGTCTAAGTCGTCCTGTGGTCCTTGCTATGGCAGAAATACTCTGCAGCGGCCGACATCACCGAGTCCCTGTCCGAGGACCAGGTCCCTGAGGCCTTCCTGGTCATGTTGCTGATCCAGTTTGGGACCATGATTGTGGACCGAGCTCTATACCTGAAGAAGTCCCTGCTGGGCAAGTGTGTCTTCCAGGTGGTGCTGGTCTTTGGGATTCACTTCTGGATGTTCTTCATCCTACCTGGAGTCACTGAAAGGTGAGTGGTCTCGTCCAGAGTCTGATCCGGGTTCCACCAGCACCTGTTCCCTCTCCGTCCTCCAGGAGGTTCAACCGCAACCCGGTGGCCCAGCTCTGGTACTTTGTCAAGTGTATCTACTTTGGCCTGTCTGCGTACCAGATCAAGTGTGGCTACCCCAACCGCATCCTGGGGAACTTCCTCACCAAGAACTACAACTACCTCAACCTCTTCCTCTTCCAAGGGTACACACAAACTTTACTATCAAAAATGGGACCCTTCAGGGGTCCCCAAGCCAAAATGTCACATTTGAAAAGGAGAAGACAATAGCAGCATGACAGGACACTCGGAGAAGTCTCAGGAATCCATGTTTGAAAACACACACTCTTTCTTTCTGCCTCCCATTTTTACACCAAAAACGGGTTGTGTTTTCACAAACTGGTCCTGGGACTTTGACCAAGTGAGCCTCAACTACCATGACAGATCCTAAACAGATGGACGATGGTAAATTACCAAAGAAGATTTTGTAAATCAGTGGGTTTCAACCTTTTTTGAGCCAAGACGCATTTTTTTGCATTGAAAAAACTTGGAGGCACACCACCCGCAGAAATCATTCAAAAACGAAATAAAAAGTGGTCGTGGCAATTGTTGGATTTAACTTTAAAGCATAACAAGCATGCATGACTATAGCTCTTGTCTCAAAGTAGGTGTACTGTCACCACCTGACACATCACACCCTGACTTATTTGGAGCTTTTTGGCCGTTTTCCTGTGTAGTCTTTTACTTCTTGTCTTGCACTCCTATTTTGGTGGTGTTTTCTCTTTTTTTGGTCTTTTCCTGGAGCAGTTTCATGTCTTCCTTTCAGCTATATTCCCCACACCTGCTTTGTTTTAGCAATCAAGAATATTTCAGTTGCTTTAATTCTTCTTTGTGGGGACATTGTTGATTGTCATGTCATGTTGGGATGTACTTTGTGGACGCCATCTTAGTTCAAATCAACTTGATTTATAAAGCACATTTAAAATGTACCACAGGGGGAGCCAAAGTGCTGTACTATGGGCAGGTTAAAAGATTATGTGGGTTCTTCCAAGGATGTCGTAGTCGTAGTGGTTTGTACAGTCATTTGAGACATTTGTGATTTAGGGCTATATAAATAAACATTGATTGATAATACGAGAACCGAGCAAACACAACACAAACAGAACATGATAAAAAATAAATGAAAAAAATAAAAGATAAAAACAGGTTGACAGCAGGTGTATAATGGGGCGCCATTGCAGGATGGATATCACTCAGTGTTAAAAGCCATGGAATAAAAGTATGTTTTTAAGAGAGATTTAAAAAGAGGAAGAGAGGAGGCTTGTCTAACACTCAGAGGTAGGTGGTTCCAGAGCTTGGGAGCAGCAGCAGCCAAAGCTCTGTCACCTCTAAGCTTCAGCCTTGTGTCAGGGACCCTCAGTAGCAGCTGATCACATGATCTTAGGGATCGGGTAGGGCAGTAAGGCTGAAGGAGGTCGGAGAGATATGTTGGCCCGAGGTTGTTTAGACATTTAAAAACAAATAGGAGGAGTTTAAAATGGATTGGATAACGCAAAGGGAGCCAGTGAAGGGACACTAATATAGGGGTGATGTGCTGACGTCTGCGGGTCTGTGCTAGCAGACCAGCAGCAGAGTTCTGCACCAGCTGCAGGCCTGGCTAATGCCGACATACAGGCCATTGCAGTAGTCTAAACCATTCCACATAAAGGCGTGGATTAATTTCTCGAGATCATGTCCTGATAGAAGCGGTTTCACTTTCGCTATTTGGCGTAATTGATAAAAGCTTTTCTGAACGACGCTGCTGATTTGTTTTTCGAATTTAAAATCTGAGTGGAACTTTACCCCCAGGTTTGTGACACAGTCGCTGAGATCAACGTTGGGGGAGGGAAAACGACTTGGACCGAACAACATAACTTCTGTTTTGTTTTCAATTAGGCTCAGGAAGTTAGCTGAAAGCCAGGCTTTGATGTCGTGCAGGCAGTCAATGAGACGTTGAAACGTGTTATTTTGTGCCATGGGAAAATAGATCTGGCAATCATCGGCATAAAAATGAAATGCAATACCATACTTCCTAAAAATAGAATCATGGTGGAGAAGGTAAAGCGCAAATAAGATTGGGGCAAGGATAGAGCCCCGAGGGACCCCGTGTGGTAGAGGAGCTGTGGAAGACATAAAACTGTCTATTTTTACACAAAAACTCCTGTCAGCTAGGTACGACCGGAACCAGTTGAGGGCGGCGCCCTTAATACCCACACAGTTCTCAAGACCAGTGATTAAGGTGGCGTGGTCGACGGTGTCCAACGCAGCAGACAGATCTAAAAGCACCAGGACAACATATTTACCAGAATCAGTTGACAGGAGGATATCGTTAAAAACTTTTAGAAGCGCTGATTCTGTGCTGTGGAGGGCTTTAAAAGCAGACTAGAGATAGGTCTAAGGTTAGAGAGGAGAGAGGGGTCGAGGCTTGCTTTTTGAAGTAGAGGTCGTACCACTGCATGTTTAAACTCTACTGGAACTATTCCAGGTGAGAGGCTACTATTGATCATGTTAAGGACACTTGATCACATAGTAGTAAACACCTCCTCAAACAGGTGAGGTGGGAGGACATCTGCAGGAGAAGCAGAGGGCTTCGTATGAATAACTGTGGCAGAAAGAAAAGGACACCGACTCAAACTGATGGAAAACAGAAGAGAAATGTAGAGGAACAGAAGGGTGACATGAAGGCTGGAATAAACTGGCTCTAGTTGACACAATTTTGTCAGTGAAAAAATGGAGACAATTTTCACAGAATTCCAAAGAAGCATCAAAACCGAAAGATTTGGGAGCATCGATGACAGTGTTAATAGTTTTGAACAGAACTCTGGGGTTGTTACAGTTAGAAGATACTATCTGAGATAGATATATATTCATCTCTTACTGTTCCACAGTAAGTCTTTGCTGTTGTCCAGCATTCTGTTTTTATTTACTTTGTTGCCAGTTCACTTTTAGTTTGGTTCTGCATAGCCTTCCCTAAGCTTCAATGCCTTTTCTTAGGGGCACTCACCTTTTGTTTATATTTAGTTTAAGCATCAGACACAATTTTACCTGCACACTGCCTCCCGCAGTTTCCCACATCTACAAAGCAATTAGCTAGCTGCTGCCACCTACTGATATGGAAGAGTATTACAGGGTTACTCTGCCGAGTTCTAGACATCACCGACACTCAACAACAACACATCATTTGCAGACTAGAATTACTGCTGTGCAAAAAATATTTGTAACCCAAATAGGTGAGATGAGATCATCTCCCACAGCAGACTGTATCTCACGGCAGTGTGCCGCGGCACAGTGGTTGAAAAACATTGGCCTGACTCTTAAAATGCTTATGTTGCTGAAGTTTTGATGGTGGCTGGTGACATTGAGAAGGTCGTGATGGTGTGCGTGTCGCTTGACTCTTGAGTCTCTCGGGGGTGCCGGGGCCCCCTCAACACTTTTACTGATGGTTCTTGTCGCACTGCAGCTTCCGCTTGGTCCCCTTCCTGACCGAGTTGCGGGCCGTGATGGACTGGGTGTGGACCGACACCACGCTGTCCTTGTCCAGCTGGATCTGTGTGGAGGACATCTACGCCAACATCTTCATCCTCAAGTGCTGGAGGGAGTCTGACAAAGTGACTTCTGCACTCATGAAAACTCACTAACTTTCTTTTTCTTCAACTATACTACAGTACAAGCTATAGTAGAGTATAAAGTACAAGTATACTACAGTACAAGCTATAGTAGAGTATAAAGTACAAGTATACTACAGTACGAGCTATAGTAGAGTATAAAGTACAAGTATACTACAGTACAAGCTATAGTAGAGTATAAAGTACAAGTATACTACAGTACAAGCTATAGTAGAGTATAAAGTACAAGTATACTACAGTACAAGCTATAGTAGAGTATAAAGTACAAGTATACTACAGTACGAGCTATAGTAGAGTATAAAGTACAAGTATACTACAGTACAAGCTATAGTAGAGTATAAAGTACAAGTATACTACAGTACAAGCTATAGTAGAGTATAAAGTACAAGTATACTACAGTACGAGCTATAGTAGAGTATAAAGTACAAGTATACTACAGTACAAGCTATAGTAGAGTATAAAGTACAAGTATACTACAGTACAAGCTATAGTAGAGTATAAAGTACAAGTATACTACAGTACAAGGTATAATAGAGTATAAAGTACAAGTATATAACATGTGTTTTGGTGCAGAAGTTCCCGCACCCTGCAGGTCAGAAGAAGAACAAGGTGGTGAAGTACGGCATGGGAGGTTTCCTCATCTTCGCCCTCATCTCCATCATCTGGTTCCCCCTCCTCTTCATGTCTCTCGTCCAATCAGCAGCCGGCGTCACCAACCAGCCTCTGGACCTTTCCATCCAGCTCAGCATCGCAGGGTACCAGGTAGTACTACACACCTCATAGTACTACTACCCCCATGCAGTACTTCTACACACCTCATAGTACTACTACCCCCATGCAGTACTTCTACACACCTCATAGTACTACTACCCCCATGCAGTACTTCTACACACCTCATAGTACTACTACCCCCATGCAGTACTCCTACACACCTCATAGTACTACTACCCCCATGCAGTACTTCTACACACCCCATAGTACTACTACCCCCATGCAGTACTTCTACACACCTCATAGTACTACTACCCCCATGCAGTACTTCTACACACCTCATAGTACTACTACCCCCATGCAGTACTTCTACACACCTCATAGTACTACTACCCCCATGCAGTACTCCTACACACCTCATAGTACTACTACCCCCATGCAGTACTTCTACACACCCCATAGTACTACTACCCCCATGCAGTACTTCTACACACCTCATAGTACTACTACCCCCATGCAGTACTTCTACACACCTCATAGTACTACTACCCCCATGCAGTACTCCTACACACCTCATAGTACTACTACCCCCATGCAGTACTCCTACACACCTCATAGTACTACTACCCCCATGCAGTACTTCTACACACCTCATAGTACTACTACCCCATGCAGTACTTGTACACACCTGATAGTACTACTACCCCCATGCAGTACTTGTACACACCTCTTAGTACTACTACCCCCATGCAGTACTTCTACACACCTCATAGTACTACTACCCCCATGCAGTACTTCTACACACCTCTTAGTACTACTACCCCCATGCAGTACTTCTACACACCCCATAGTACTACTACCCCCAGGCAGTACTTCTACACACCTCATAGTACTACTACCCCCATGCAGTACTTCTACACACCTGATAGTACTACTACCCCCATGCAGTACTTGTACACACCTCTTAGTACTACTACCCCCATGCAGTACTTCTACACACCTCATAGTACTACTACCCCATGCAGTACTTCTACACACTCCATAGTACTACTACCCCATGCAGTACTTCTACACACCTCATAGTACTACTACCCCATGCAGTACTTCTACACACCCCATAGTACTACTACCCCATGCAGTACTTCTACACACCTCTTAGTACTACTACCCCCATGCAGTACTTCTACACACCCCATAGTACTACTACCCCCATGCAGTACTTCTACACACCTCATAGTACTACTACCCCCATGCAGTACTTCTACACACCCCATAGTACTACTACCCCCATGCAGTACTTCTACACACCTCATAGTACTACTACCCCCATGCAGTACTTCTACACACCCCATAGTACTACTACCCCCATGCAGTACTCGTACACACCTCATAGTACTACTACCCCCATGCAGTACTCGTACACACCTCATAATACTACTACCCCAATGCAGTACTTCTACACACCTCATAGTACTACTACCTCCATGCAGTACTTGTACACACCTGATAGTACTACTACCCCCATGCATTACTTCTACACACCCCATAGTACTACTACCCCCATGCAGTACTTCTACACACCTCATAGTACTACTACCCCCATGCAGTACTTCTACACACCTCATAGTACTACTACCCCCATGCAGTACTTGTACACACCTGATAGTACTACTACCCCCATGCAGTACTTCTACACACCTCATAGTACTACTACCCCCATGCAGTACTCGTACACACCTCATAGTACTACTACCCCCATGCAGTACTCGTACACACCTCATAGTACTACTACCCCCATGCAGTACTTCTACACACCTCATAGTACTACTACCTCCATGCAGTACTTGTACACACCTGATAGTACTACTACCCCCATGCATTACTTCTACACACCCCATAGTACTACTACCCCCATGCAGTACTTCTACACACCTCATAGTACTACTACCCCCATGCAGTACTTCTACACACCTCATAGTACTACTACCCCCATGCAGTACTTCTACACACCTCATAGAACTACTACCCCCATGCAGTACTTCTACACACCTCATAATACTACTACCCCCATGCAGTACTTCTACACACCCCATAGTACTACTACCCCCATGCAGTACTTCTACTATACTTGATACAAGTACTCTTTCAGTAATACAGCACATACTTGTAGTTTGTTCATACAACAACTTATACAAATACTTTGTTTTAGTAACAGAACTAATATATGTACTTTCTTGTAGGAATACCACCAACAATACAAGTACTTTGTTTTACTAATACAACAACCAGTACAATATTTTTGTTTTACTTACACAACAACTATTATGAGTACTCTGTTTCAGTAATAAGCCAACTAATACAAGTACTTTCATTTAGGAATACAACAACCAATACAAGTACTTTGTTTTACTAATACAACTAATACTTGACTTTCTTTTAGGAATACCACAACTGATACAATTACTTGGTTTTAATAATACAACATCTATTATAATTTATTTATTTATCTAATACAATAACTAATACAAGTACTTTGTTTTACCAATACAACAACCATTTCAAGTACTTTGTTTTACTAATACAACAACTATTATAAGTATTTTGTTTCAGTAATACAACAACAAGTACATGTACTATGTTTTACAATTACAACAACTATCAGAAGTACTTAGTTTTTTTAATAAAACAACTAATCCAAGTACTTAGTTTTAGTAACACAACAAAAAATACAAGAACTGTATTTTAGTATTACAAGAAATATTTTAAGTACTTTGTTTCAGTAACACAATAACTAACACAAATACTTTGTTTTTGTATCACACCAACAAATACAAATTACTCTGGTTTTGTAGTACAACAACAACAGAGTACTTTCTTTTAGAAATACCATTATACCACATCTAAAACAAACACATGTTTTTATTAACACAGCAACTGATACAAGTACTATGTTTTACTAATACAACAACTATTATAAGTACTTTGTTTCTACCAATAATACAACTAATACAAGTACTTTGTTTTACTAATACAACAACTATTATAAGTACTTTGTTTTACCAATAATACAACTAATACAAGTACTATGTTTTACTAATACAACAACTATTATAAGTACTTTGTTTTACCAATAATACAACTAATACAAGTACTTTGTTTTACTAATACAACAACTATTATAAGTACTTTGTTTTACCAATAATACAACTAATACAAGTACTTTGTTTTACTAATACAACAACTACTATTAGTACTTTGATTTAGTAACACATCAACAAATACAAGTACTGTCTTTTAGTAACATTTTTTAAAAGTACTTTGTTTTGCTAATATAAAAACTAGTATATGTACTTTGTATTAGTACCACAACTAATGCAAACACTTTTTTTAGGAATACAACAACTAATACATGCACTTTGATTTAGTAACACAACAACTAATACAAGTATTATGTTTTACTAATCCAACAACTATTATAAGTATTTTGTTTACTAATAAAACAACTAATACAAGTCAAGTCCTTTGTTTTACTAGTACAACAACTATTATACGTTTTTATTTTATTAATACAAGTACTTTGCTTTACTAATACAACTGTTATAAGTTGTTGTTATAAGTTTGTATTAGTTAAACAAAGTACTCTTTGTTTAACTAATACAAAAACTATTAGTAACACAACTAAAACAAACACTTTTTTTAACTAATACAACTATTATAAGTACTTTGATTTAGTAAGACAACAACTAATACAAGCACTTTGTGTTAGTAAAACAACAACGAATACTAAGTACTGTGTTTTAGTAGTACAGCAACTAATACATGTACTTTGTTTATGAATACCTTTGGCACCGAGACACAGCCGGTGTTTCTTTGTTTGTTTTGAAGCTTTAACACAGAGTGGTCAAGCGAACATGTTTTTCTACGGCAACCAGCAAGTTTTTGGATGGGAAAATTGTGATATTAAGTCAGCTCTTACCGGAGACTTGAGTGGATTATGCGACCTCCTCCTGTAGCTGTCAAAAAGGCAGCTGTGATCTTGGCTCCTGCATTGGCTTTTCTCAGAGACACTGGCGTTCACCGCAGCCCTCCGACTTTCAAGTATGACTTTATAATCTCACTAAAACACTAGTAACACAATAAGTTGATAAGGGATTTTCCAGAATTATCCTAGTAAATGTGTCTAATAACATATGAATCGCTCACACTGCTGTCACCTTTATATTTTCTAGTGCTTCACTCTAACTTTCCTCATCCACGACTATTTTATCCTCGCTCAAATTAATGGGGAAATCGTCACTTTCTCGGTCCGAATCGCTCTCGCTGCTGGTGGCCATGATTGTAAACAATGTTCAGATGTGAGGAGCTCCACAACCCGTGACGTCATGCGCACATGGTCTGCTACTTCCGGTACAGGCAAGGCTTTTTTATTAGCACCAAAAGATGCCAACTTTATCATCGATGTTCTCTACTAAATCCTTTCAGCAAAAATATGGCAATATGGCGAGATGATGAAGTATGACACATAGAATGGAGCTGCTATCCCCGTTTAAATAAGAACATCTCATTTCAGTAGGCCTTTAAGGAGTTTACCTCAAAGACGTGTCAGTTTATTCATCTGTATTATAATCATTATTATATTATATATAATCAAATCATGAATGTGTACATATTTCAGCCCTTATTCACCATGAGTGCACAAGAGCAGAACTTGGTTGCCTACTCAGACGCTGGATTCAACCGACTCACCAAAATCTACGCTACCTACCCGGTGAGATGCTCTCTCTCTCTCTCTCTCTCTCTCTGTGTGTGTGTGTGTGTGTGTGTGTGTGTGTGTGTGTGTGTGTGTGTGTGTGTGTGTGTGCGTGTATGCGTGTGTGTGTGTGTGCATGCATGTGTGTGTGAGTGTGTGTGTGTGTGTGTGTGTGTGTGTGTGTGTGTGTGTGTGTGTGTGTGTCTGTGTCTGTGTGTGTCTGTGTGTGTGCGCGTGCGCGTGTGTGTGTGTGTGTGTGTGTGTGTGTGTGTGCGTGTGTGTGTGTGTGTGTGTGTGTGCGTGCGTGCGTGCGTGCGTGCGTGTGCGTGTGTGTGTGCGTGCGTCACATTGAATCAGGTTCGAACAGAACATTGGAGGCAGGCCACTCCCAGGCAGGTTAGGGCGGGGCATGAAGCTTCCAGAGCAGGAGACAAAATGATGTTAGACATCCGTGTCAGGAAGGAGAGTGATGACATCATGAGAGGTGAAAGGATGTCACTTCAGGAGGGCTTCCAAAATAAAAGCTTGCACTCCACTAATGTGGTAGTTTAAAGGGGAAGTGCACTTTTTCATTTACAATCCTTATAGAAGACCAGAACATATAAGTTTGTTTTCTTTATTTATGCATTGTAAATTGTAAAATATGGCAAGTAGGAGGTGGCTAATAATGCAGCTAATGAGAGTACACTATTGTGCCCAGGAAGTCACCAACAATACTCCATTTATATGTTGGGACCTGAATATTAAGAAGTATTAGTGATGATGTAGTTATATGCGCTACCACAGAGGAACTACTTTCAGTAGGTCACAGAGAGCTAACTAGCTTATGCTGCTATATTGACATATTGAGCTGCTGCATTCTATTAAATAGTTTAGTTACATTTAATCGAGAGTAAATACTAGTTTCGTTACATTTAATGGAGAGTAAATACTAGTTTAGTTACATTTAATGGAGAGTAACTAGTAGCTTATTTCTATTTAATCAATAGCGTAGTCCCATTTAATGGAGATTAACTAGTAGCTTAGTTCCAATTAATGAAGAGTAGTTAGTTACTTTTATTGGAGAGTAAATAATGGCTTAGTTATATTTAATAGAGATTACTAGTAGTTTAGTTACATTTAATGGAGAGCAACTAATGGCTTAGTTACATTTAATGAAGAGTAACTACTTACTTTATCCATTTTCCAAGTAACTTGGCCATCACTGGTGTGTTTGTGTTTTAGCTAGCATATGCTAACATTAGCCTCGTTCTAACATCATTAGTCAATGTGCATCCACACCAAACAAACATTGGTCAACTCACATTCTCTGATGCCTAAAGAGCTGCACTAGTCATCTAAGAGCACCATACTGATAAAGCATGTTTGAAGCATGATACTGATAAAGCATGTTTGAAGTACTGAATAGTGATAGTGCATGATAGTGATAGTGCATTATAGTGATAGTCCATGATAGTGCATGATAGTGATAGTGCATGATAATGATAGTGATAGTGCATGATAGTGATAAATGATGATAGTGATAGTGCATGATAGTGATAAAAGATGATAGTGATAGTGCATGATAGTGATAAAATATGATAATGATAGTGGCAGTGCATGATAGTGTTTGATATTGATTGTGCATGATGCTGACTGCATGATAGTGATAGTGCATGATAGTGATAGTGCATGATAGTGATAGTACATGATAGTGATAGTGCATGATACTGACTGCATGATAGTGATAGTGCATGATAGTGATAGTACATGATAGTGATAGTGCATGATAGTGATTGGGCATGATAGTGATCGTGGATGATAGTGATGCCACAGGTGTGTTCCTCTCTCAGGGTGCCATGCAGTTCCTGATGAACTACCAGGCTGAGGACTTGGTAGTTGCCAAGATCAAGAGTGATGCTAGTCTGTTGTGGACCGTCAGTCCTGCTAGTCGCCAGGACATGATCCAGGAACTAAGTACTTCTCCTCACGTCTACATCACGCTACGATGGACCCTCTACAGGTACTACACTACATCTGTACTATACTACGTACTATTAGTACATCACTACGATGGACCCTCTACAGGTACTACACTACATCTGTACTATACTCCGTACTATTAGTACATCACTATGATGGACCCTCTACAGGTACTACACTACATCTGTACTATACTCCGTACTATTAGTACATCACTACGATGGACCCTCTACAGGTACTACACTACATCTGTACTATACTCCGTACTATTAGTACATCACTACGATGGACCCTCTACAGGTACTACACTACATCTGTACTATACTCCGTACTATTAGTACATCACTATGATGGACCCTCTACAGGTACTACACTACATCTGTACTATACTCCGTACTATTAGTACATCACTACGATGGACCCTCTACAGGTACTACACTACATCTGTACTATACTCCGTACTATTAGTACATCAATACGATGGACCCTCTACAGGTACTACAGTACATCTGTACTATACTCCGTACTATTAGTACATCAATACGATGGACCCTCTACAGGTACTACAGTACACCTCTGTACTATACTCTGTACTATTAGTACATCACAACGATGGACCCTCTACAGGTACTACACTACATCTGTACTATACTCCGTACTATTAGTACATCAATACGATGGACCCTCTACAGGTACTACAGTACATCTGTACTATACTCCGTACTATTAGTACATCAATACGATGGACCCTCTACAGGTACTACAGTACACCTCTGTACTATACTCTGTACTATTAGTACATCACAACGATGGACCCTCTACAGGTGGGACTCTACACATCTTTGTACTAGTACTGTGTGCAATCTATAAAATACTGTGTACTTTTAGTGTGTACAAAATAAAAATAGTGTGTACTATAAGTGTGTACAATCTACCAAATACTTTGTACTATTCGTGTGTACAACTTCTAAAACACTCTGTGCTATTAGTGTGTGCAAGCTATAAAATATTGTGTACTATTAGTGTGTCAAAGTATAAAATAATGTGTACTATTAATGTGTACAAAGTATAAAAAAGTGTGTACTATAAGTGTATACAAAGTATAAAATAGTGTGTACAAAGTAGGGCTGGGCGATATATGGCGGGTTTGTTTCTGTGCACCCTCGTGTGTGAATGTTGTCTGTCTGTCTGTGTTGGCCCTGTGATGAGGTGGCCACTTGTCCAGGGTGTACCCCGCCTTCCGCCCGATTGTAGCTGAGATAGGCACCAGCGCCCCCCGCGACCCCAAAAGGGAATAAGCGGTGTTTTAGTACACACAAAGTTTCAGTAGATCAGAGCGCTGAGTGAAATCATCATGAGTGACATCATCATGAGTAACATCATCATGAGTGACATCATCATGAGTGACACCATCATGAGTGACATCATCATGTGTGACACCATCATGAGTGACATCATCATGAGTGACATCATCATGAGTGACATCATATTGAGTGACACCATCATGAGTGACATCATCATGAGTGACATCATCATGAGTGACATCATCATGAGTGACACCATCATAAGTGACATCATCATGAGTGACATCATCATGAGTGACATCATCATGAGTGACACCATCATGAGTGACATCATCATGAGTGACACCATCATGAGTGACATCATCATGTGTGACACCATCATGAGTGACATCATCATGAGTGACATCATCATGAGTGACATCATCATGAGTGACATCATCATGTGTGACATCATCATGAGTGACATCATCATGAGTGACATCATCATGAGTGACATCATCATGAGTGACACCATCATGAGTGACATCATCATGAGTGACACCATCATGAGTGACATCATCATGAGTGACATCATCATGAGTGACACCATCATGAGTGACATCATCATGAGTGACACCATCATAAGTGACATCATCATGAGTGACATCATCATGAGTGACATCATCATGAGTGACACCATCATGAGTGACATCATCATGTGTGACACCATCATGAGTGACATCATCATGAGTGACATCATCATGAGTGACACCATCATGAGTGACATCATCATGAGTGACATCATCATGAGTGACATCATGTGTGACACCATCATGAGTGACATCATCATGAGTGACATCATCATGAGTGACACCATCATGAGTGACATCATCATGAGTGACATCATCATGAGTGACACCATCATGAGTGACACCATCATGAGTGACATCATCATGAGTGACATCATCATGAGTGACACCATCATGAGTGACATCATCATGAGTGACACCATCATGAGTGACATCATCATGAGTGACATCATATTGAGTGACACCATCATGAGTGACATCATCATGAGTGACACCATCATAAGTGACACCATCATGAGTGACATCATCATGAGTGACACCATCATGAGTGACATCATCATGAGTGACACCATCATGAGTGACATCATCATGAGTGACATCATCATGAGTGACACCATCATAAGTGACATCATCATGAGTGACACCATCATGAGTGACATCATCATGAGTGACATCATCATGAGTGACATCATATTGAGTGACACCATCATGAGTGACATCATCATGAGTGACACCATCATAAGTGACACCATCATGAGTGACATCATCATGAGTGACACCATCATGAGTGACATCATCATGAGTGACACCATCATGAGTGACATCATCATGAGTGACACCATCATAAGTGACATCATCATGAGTGACACCATCATGAGTGACATCATCATGAGTGACACCATCATGAGTGACATCATCATGAGTGACACCATCATGAGTGACATCATCATGAGTGACACCATCATGAGTGACATCATCATGAGTGACACCATCATGAGTGACACCATCATGAGTGACATCATCATGAGTGACACCATCATGAGTGACATCATCATGAGTGACATCATCATGAGTGACACCATCATGAGTGACATCATCATGAGTGACACCATCATGAGTGACACCATCATGAGTGACATCATCATGAGTGACACCATCATGAGTGACATCATCATGAGTGACATCATGAGTGACACCATCATGAGTGACACCATCATGAGTGACATCATCATGAGTGACACCATCATGAGTGACATCATCATGAGTGACACCATCATGAGTGACACCATCATGAGTGACATCATCATGAGTGACACCATCATGAGTGACACCATCATGAGTGACATCATCATGAGTGACATCATCATGAGTGACACCATCATGAGTGACACCATCATGAGTGACATCATCATGAGTGACATCATGAGTGACATCATCATGAGTGACACCATCATGAGTGACATCATCATGAGTGACACCATCATGAGTGACACCATCATGAGTGACACCATCATGAGTGACATCATCATGAGTGACACCATCATGAGTGACACCATCATGAGTGACACCATCATGAGTGACATCATCATGAGTGACATCATGAGTGACACCATCATGAGTGACACCATCATGAGTGACATCATCATGAGTGACACCATCATGAGTGACATCATCATGAGTGACACCATCATGAGTGACACCATCATGAGTGACATCATCATGAGTGACACCATCATGAGTGACACCATCATGAGTGACACCATCATGAGTGACACCATCATGAGTGACACCATCATGAGTGACATCATCATGAGTGACACCATCATGAGTGACACCATCATGAGTGACACCATCATGAGTGACATCATCATGAGTGACACCATCATGAGTGACACCATCATGAGTGACACCATCATGAGTGACACCATCATGAGTGACACCATCATGAGTGACACCATCATGAGTGACATCATCATGAGTGACACCATCATGAGTGACACCATCATGAGTGACACCATCATGAGTGACATCATCATGAGTGACACCATCATGAGTGACACCATCATGAGTGACATCATCATGAGTGACATCATCATGAGTGACATCATCATCGTGTTGACAGGAACGCCTCCATCTGCATGCATGCCAAGAGTGCAGGGGAGCACACTGTCAAGTATGATGACCACACCTTCAAGGAAGGAATCCTGCGCTTGCTCAAGGGCGACAACAGCCAGCACCTGTGAGTCCATCTTTCACACCAACATCTGCACCACACCATCAACATCTGCACCACACCATCTTTGATATCAACATCTGCACGATACTTCTCAAAGACCATCTTTGATATCAACAGATAGATGATGAGCACTTCCTGTATCGCCACTCAGGGTCATCAACTCTCTGCTGCCAAAGTTCCTGAGGGGACCCAAAGGGGCGGAGTCTAAGATGGCCACCAGGATGGACGTGGGTGAGTGAAGATGGCGTCTCACACATCAAACATTATATCCTATTGTCTTCTTATTGAACATCAAACTTCATACATTACACAGTATTCTTTGAACATTAAACATTATACAATATTCATTCAACATTATGCATGACAGAATATTCATTCAACATTATACATGATACACTATTCATTACACTTTATACATTAACAACAAATATAAATGATACAATATTCATTAAACATGCATGATGCATTAAACATTATGCACTAACCAATAAACATTATATAGTGTACATTACACTTTAAACATTAAACGATTAACATTGAATATTAAAACACAAAATATTATATGACACATTAAATATACATTAAGCATTGTACATGATACATTAAACATTATATATATATATGTTAAACATTATACAGGATATATCATACATAGTTTATACATTAAACATTATACATTAAACAATAAACATTGATATATTAAACACTGTACAGGATATATTAAACATTATAGTTTATACATCAAACATTATGCATGTT
Source organism: Nerophis ophidion (assembly GCF_033978795.1). Classification (NCBI taxonomy): domain Eukaryota; kingdom Metazoa; phylum Chordata; class Actinopteri; order Syngnathiformes; family Syngnathidae; genus Nerophis; species Nerophis ophidion. Next base: position 35,589,051 of record NC_084637.1, read on the forward strand.
ACATTATACATGTTACACTAAACATTATACATGGTACATCAAATATACTGTATATGATACATATTCAACTTTACACATTAAACATACATGATATACAAACATTATACAATGAACATTGAACATGATACATTAAACATAGATGATGTCAAAGCGCTTTGAGTACCTTGAAGGTAGAAAAGTACTACACAAGTACAACCCATTTATTTATTTAGATGATACATAATCATATATAAATGTTATACACTAAACATTATACATGACATATTTAAGCATTATGCATACATGATACATTAAACATATATAAATGTTATACATCAGATCATTATACATGACATATTAAACATACATTAAACATTATATATACCTGTTATACATCAATCATTATACATGACATATTAAACATACATGATACATGAAACATGTATCATACATGCTGTGTTATCACGAGACATTATACAATTAACATTAAGCATTATACATGAAACATTATACATAATCAAAATAATGCCTCATACACTAAACACAATACATTTATATTACAGAAGGTACATTTACATCACACGTTATACATGATACATCAAACATGATATGTAATACTGTAAATATTAAGCAATATACATGATAAACATGATATGGTAACATAAAAATGTGATACATTAAACATTATACACAATGCATCAAACATATTGTACTTAAAATAGTTTTGAATCACAAACTAAAGTAAAACATTACAAAATGTTTGTCTGACTTTGACAATTCAATATTCTTTTATTCAAGTTCTTTGAGATGAAACATGCTAATAATTGACTCTCATTTGCATATATTTGATGTACCTCATTAATTATGAAGTGTGATCATCAATACTTCAAATGTCATCGTCTAACATCACACATTTACATGCAATTTATGTACATGAAGTTTTATCATTCACATACATCAAGTATTGTCATTATCGCTAATGCTAGCTAGAAGCTGACATTAGCTATATGCTAGCTGTAAGCTACATGCTAATGCTAGCTAATATTAGCCATAAGCTCATTTTAGCTACATGCTAATGCTAGCTAGAAGCTAATGCTTGTATTATTACTTCAATGTACTGTAAAATATACTTTTAAATACTGTGACATGCCTAAATATACTTTGATATACCGGAATATATTTAAAAATGCTTGAAAATATTGTAAATACTTTAATAAACCTTGAAATACTTGAATATACGTTCAAATATTCAAATACACTTTGAAATACATTCAAATACATTCATATACCTGAATGTACTTTTAGATACTTGAATATACTTTGAAATATTACAATATACTATGATACACTTAATTATATTTTGAAATATTTGAATATACTTTCAAATACATGAATGTACTTTGAAATACTTGAATTAACTTTTTACAAACTTGAATGTACTTTGAAATACTTCATATTACTTTAAAATACATGAAAGTACTTTGAACTTCTTGAAAGTACACTTAAATGTATTTTGGTATACATGAGTGTACTTTGATATACTTAAATGTACTTTTGAATACTATAAAGTAATTTAAAGACACTTGAAAGTACTTAAAAATATGTGAATGTACTTGGAACTTCTTGAAAGTACTTTAAAAATATGTGAAAGTACTTACAACTTTAAAGTACTTTAAAATACTTGAATATAATTTGAACTATGTGAAAGTACTTTATAATACTTAAATATATTCTGAACTACTTGAAAGTACTTTGAAATACTTCCATATATAGATAGTACTTTATTGATTTCTTCAGGAGAGTTAAAAATATGTAGTTGAAGTACTTAGTACTACTACTTCCTTGTACTTAGTACTACTACTTCCTTGTACTTAGTACTACTACTTCCTTGTACTTAGTACTACTACTTCCTTGTACTTGGTACTACTACTTCCTTGTACTTAGTACTACTACTTCCTTGTACTTGGTACTACTACTTCCTTGTACTTGGTACTACTACTTCCTGGTACTTGGTACTACTACTTCCTTGTACTTGGTACTACTACTTCCTTGTACTTAGTACTACTACTTCCTTGTACTTAGTACTATTACTTCCTTGCAGGGTCGACGGACTCCTTGTCCTTCTTCAGACCTTTGACCTTGTCACTGCAGAAGGTCAACAGCTCCTCCCAGCAGGAAGCTGACCAATGGTGGCTTCTGCAGGAGTGCCCGCCCCCTCCCCTCTTGTCCAATCACAAGTGTCGCAGCATCCAGATCACAGTCTTCAACGACAAGGTCAGCCCCGCCTCTCTGGGCTTCCTGGCTGGACACGGGTAGGTCACATGACACCTCTCGCCTCATATAGAGGATCTTTGACGAGGTTTTTACATTTACTCAGCAGAACTCTCGCCTCATTGTGAGGATCTTTGACGAGGTTTTTACATTTAGTCAGCAGAACTCTCGCCTCATAGAGGATCTTTGACGAGGTTTTTACATTTACTCAGCAGAACTCTCGCCTCATTGTGAGGATCTTTGACGAGGGTTTTTACATTTAGTCAGCAGAACTCTCGCCTCATAGAGGATCTTTGACGAGGTTTTTACATTTACTCAGCAGAACTCTCGCCTCATATAGAGGATCTTTGACGAGGTTTTTACATTTACTCAGCAGAACTCTCGCCTCATATAGAGGATCTTTGACGAGGTTTTTACATTTACTCAGCAGAACTCTCGCCTCATATAGAGGATCTTTGACGAGGTTTTTACATTTACTCAGCAGAACTCTCGCCTCATTGTGAGGATCTTTGACGAGGTTTTTACATTTACTCAGCAGAACTCTCGCCTCATATAGAGGATCTTTGACGAGATTTTTACATTTACTCAGCAGAACTCTTGCCTCATATAGAGGATCTTTGACGAGGTTTTTACATTTACTCAGCAGAACTCTCGCCTCATATAGAGGATCTTTGACGAGATTTTTACATTTACTCAGCAGAACTCTTGCCTCATATAGAGGATCTTTGACGAGGTTTTTACATTTACTCAGCAGAACTCTCGCCTCATATAGAGGATCTTTGACGAGGTTTTTACATTTACTCAGCAGAACTCTCGCCTCATATAGAGGATCTTTGACGAGGTTTTTACATTTACTCAGCAGAACTCTCGCCTCATATAGAGGATCTTTGACGAGGGCTTTTACATTTACTCAGCAGAACTCTCGCCTTATATAGAGGATCTTTGACGAGGGTTTTTACATTTAGTCAGCAGAACTCTCGCCTCATATAGAGGATCTTTGACGAGGGCTTTTACATTTACTCAGCAGAACTCTCGCCTCATATAGAGGATCTTTGACGAGGGCTTTTACATTTACTCAGCAGAACTCTCGCCTCATATAGAGGATCTTTGACGAGGGTTTTTACATTTAGTCAGCAGAACTCTCGCCTCATATAGAGGATCTTTGACGAGGGTTTTTACATTTACTCAGCAGAACTATCGCCTCATATACAGGATCTTTGACGAGGGCTTTTACATTTACTCAGCAGAACTCTCGCCTCATATAGAGGATCTTTGACGAGGGTTTTTACATTTACTCAGCAGAACTCTCGCCTCATATAGAGGATCTTTGACGAGGGTCTTTACATTTACTCAGCAGAACTCTCGCCTCATATAGAGGATCTTTGACGAGGGTTTTTACATTTAGTCAGCAGAACTCTCGCCTCATATAGAGGATCTTTGACGAGGGCTTTTACATTTACTCAGCAGAACTCTCGCCTCATATAGAGGATCTTTGACGAGGGCTTTTACATTTACTCAGCAGAACTCTCGCCTCATATAGAGGATCTTTGACGAGGGTTTTTACATTTAGTCAGCAGAACTCTCGCCTCATATAGAGGATCTTTGACGAGGGTTTTTACATTTACTCAGCAGAACTATCGCCTCATATACAGGATCTTTGACGAGGGCTTTTACATTTACTCAGCAGAACTCTCGCCTCATATAGAGGATCTTTGACGAGGGTTTTTACATTTACTCAGCAGAACTCTCGCCTCATATAGAGGATCTTTGACGAGGGTTTTTACATTTAGTCAGCAGAACTCTCGCCTCATATAGAGGATCTTTGACGAGGGTTTTTACATTTAGTCAGCAGAACTCTCGCCTCATATAGAGGATCTTTGACGAGGGCTTTTACATTTACTCAGCAGAACTCTCGCCTCATATAGAGGATCTTTGACGAGGGCTTTTACATTTACTCAGCAGAACTCTCGCCTCATATAGAGGATCTTTGACGAGGGTTTTTACATTTAGTCAGCAGAACTCTCGCCTCATATAGAGGATCTTTGACGAGGGTTTTTACATTTACTCAGCAGAACTATCGCCTCATATACAGGATCTTTGACGAGGGCTTTTACATTTACTCAGCAGAACTCTCGCCTCATATAGAGGATCTTTGACGAGGGTTTTTACATTTACTCAGCAGAACTCTCGCCTCATATAGAGGATCTTTGACGAGGGTCTTTACATTTACTCAGCAGAACTATCGCCTCATATAGAGGATCTTTGACGAGGGCTTTTACATTTACTCAGCAGAACTCTCGCCTCATATAGAGGATCTTTGACGAGGGTTTTTACATTTACTCAGCAGAACTCTTGCCTCATATAGAGGATCTTTGACGAGGGCTTTTACATTTACTCAGCAGAACTCTCGCCTCATATAGAGGATCTTTGACGAGGGTTTTTACATTTAGTTAGCACATTGAAGTGCTTCTGTATAAGAAGATAATTGATTTAGATATTGACTCTCTGACCCTCCCGCAGCATCGTGGGTCTCTACATGTCGGTGGTCTTGGTCATCGGTAAATTTGTGCGAGAGTTCTTCAACGGCATCTCCCGCTCCATCATGTTTGAGGAGCTGCCGTGTGTGGACCGCGTCCTCAAGCTGTGCACGGACATCTTTGTGGTGCGCGAGACGGGCGAGATGGAGCTGGAACACACGCTCTTTGAGAAGCTCATCTTCCTCTACCGCTCGCCAGAGACTATGATCAAGATGACCAGAGAAAAGAAGGACAGCTAGCGAGCTAGTTAGCTACGCCACACCAACCTCCAACTCTTTGTCTTACCTGTAATTTATTTGTGTTACCCTCTTCTTAGTTTCATGTACCCTGTTAACTTTGTTTGTTACTAGCAGGTAACGCGTTACCATTTTCTTGGTGTCATATTGCTAACCTAATAATGATCTGGTACTAACATGTTACAACCCTTGTAGTTACATGTTACTAACCTGATACTGTGTTACTAAAATTAACTTGGTACTAATGTGCTACTATCATGTTAGTTTCATATTACTAATATGTTACTTTAATGTTATTAACCTGTAAAAGTGTTACTAATGTTACTTACCTGTCACTTCTGTTAACCTGTGACATGTTACTAACCTGTTACCAGCATAGTTTTATGTTTGTAACCATGACTAACTTTTTATTAACCCGTAACAACGTAGTTAGTTTCATGTTTACAACCATGACAAACATGTTATCAACCTGTAACTTGTGTTAGTTTCATGTTACTAAGCTTTTACTTTCAAGTAACTAACCTGTTGGTTGTATTGGCCTGTTAGTTGTCTGTTAATAACTTGTAACTTCAGTGTTACTAAGATGACTAAGTGATTGCATGTGTGTGTAATACTGGACTGCTGTCTGAAGGAGTCCACCTTGGTCACTCTGTTCTTAATAAAAGTTAAGGATCCGTGTTCCCCGTCTGCTGGCTCATTTTTGTCACCATATTTGGATTAAAAACACTTCTTGGATTTCAGCAACCTGGTTAGGCCACCAAATATTGAATAACATTGAGCAATTGAAAGAATGTTGCAATAAGATGCAAGATTACATTTGTTCCTCATGTGTTGTAATCAATAAGTTTCATTGATGTAGTGATTAGTTCTTCTTTTCATCTACTAAACTCATTGTCATTCTAATCTATTAGGCAGATGCTTATACAACATTTCTGTCAAAGTGTGTCAAATAGCAACAATAAAAGAAAAGTACTTTGCCATCCATCTACTTTAATGACAACTAAGGGACAGGAAATAGGTCAGCTGACGCTCACGGGACAGGAAGTAGGCAGACGTCACATCCTGCACACACAAACAAACAAACAATATTGGTGCAAATCTTTGCAATCTACATTTTATCCTACAAGTCAGGAGTGTCCAAATTTCGGACTGCGGGCCGTCAGCGTCTTCAATTTGGCCCGCAAGACAGCAGAAGTCCTATAAACAATTTTAAGTGTGAGTGGTGTCGCCTCATCATACCTAATATCCAGTGCTCTGACTGATGCCATCTGGTGGCCAACAAAAGTAACTGCCATTCACTGTACTTTCAAGAAGATGTAGCACAGCATTCACTTATATGACCCAATCCACACAACCATCCTCAGTTATGGTGCAGAAAAATAAACCTTTTATGACCCATTCTACACAACCTTCTCTAGCCATGGTGCGGAAATACAATCTACTTATATGACCCAATCCACACAACCTTCCCTAGTCATGGTGCAGAAAAACAAATCACTTATATGACCCAATCCACACAACCTTCCCTAGTCATGGTGTGGAAAAACAATCTACTTATATGACTTGATCCACACAACCTTCCCTAGTCATAGTGTAGAAAAACAATCTACTTATATGACTTGACCCACACAAACTTCCCTAGTCATGGTGCAGAAAAATAATCAACTTATATGAGCCAATCCAAAGAACCTTTCCTAGTCATAGTGTAGAAAAACAATCTACTTATATGACTTGATCCACACAAACTTCCCTAGTCATGGTGCAGAAAAATAATCAACTTGTATGAGCCAATCCAAACAACCTTTCCTAGTCATGGTGCAGAAACAAAATCAACTTATGACTTGATCCACACAACCTTCCCTTGTCATGGTGCAGAAAAATAATCAACTTGTATGAGCAAATCCACACAACCTTCCCTAGTCATGGTGCAGGAAAAAAAAATCAACCAGCATGAAAATTCAACAAACATGGTCACACACAACTTGCTCGTTGAACTTTGAGGATATTATAAAAAACATTCAATCAACATAAAAAAAAAAAATGACACCCATTTAAATTACAAGGGATGATGGGAAAAAAGGCAAACCACTCTCCACACTGAGCCATGTTTGGTGCATTTTGCTGCTTGATATTTCTGAACTGAATATGGATTGAAAATTATTTGCAAATCATTGTATTCTGTTTATATTTACATCTAACACAATTTCCCAACTCATATGGAAACAGGGTTTGTACTTACATGATGTTTTGTTGCCAGAAGAGCGTGAGTGTACTTACATGATGTTTTGTTGCCAGAAGAAGAGCGTGAGTGTACTTACATGATGTTTTGTTAAATGATAAATGGGTTGTACTTGTATAGTACTTTTCTACCTTCAAGGTACTCAAAGCGCTTTGACACTACTTCCACATTTACCCACTGATGGAGGGAGCTGCCATGCAAGGCGCCAACCAGCACCCATCAGGAGCAAGGGTGAAGTGTCTTGCTCAGGACACAACGGACGTGACGAGGTTGGTACTAGGTGGGATTTGAACCAGGGACCCTCGGGTTGCGCACGGCCACTCTCCCACTGCGCCACGCCGTACACTCACGCCAGAAGAAGAGCGTGAGTGTACTTACATGAGGTTTTGTTGCCAGAAGAAGAGCGTGAGTGTACTTACATGATGTTTTGTTGCCAGAAGAAGAGCGTGAGTGTACTTACATGATGTTTTGTTGCCAGAAGAAGAGCGTGAGTGTACTTACATGTTTTGTTGCCAGAAGAAGAGCGTGAGTGTACTTACATGATGTTTTGTTGCCAGAAGAAGAGCGTGAGTGTACTTACATGATGTTTTGTTGCCAGAAGAAGAGCGTGAGTGTACTTACATGATGTTTTGTTGCCAGAAGAAGAGCGTGAGTGTACTTACATGTTGTTTTGGGTTTGATGACTTTGACGCTGGCCTCCGCAGCCTTCATGGCTTCAGTCTGGGCCTGCGGCTTGAGGGCAGCCCGCACGGCGCCTGCACAGATGGCCGAGAAGCGGATGTAGCTGCAAACAAGACAGCATGCTAGTCAATCAGCGCCTTTGTCAACTAAGCATGCAAGACTGTGACGGAGCCAAGTTAGCGGACCTAGCAACATAAGACATAAGAACGTTGACAGTGGCATGTTAGCGGACGTAACAACATAAGACATTAGCAGACATAAGAACATAAGACATTAGCGGACATAAGAACATAAGACATTAGCAGAAATAAGACGTTAGCGGACATAAGAACATAAGACATTAGCAGACATAAGACATTAGCGGACATAAGACCATAAGACATTAGCGGACATAAGACATTAGCAGACATAAGACAGCAGACATAAGACATTAGGGGACATAAGAACATAAGACATTAGGGGACATAAGAACATAAGACATTAGCGTACATAAGAACATAAGACATTAGCAGACATAAGAACATAAGACATTAGCGGACATAAGAACATAAGACATTAGCGGACATAAAACATTAGCGGACATAAAACATTAGCGGACATAAAACATTAGCGGACATGAAACATTAGCAGACATAAGACATTAGCAGACATAAGACATTAAGGGACATAAGAACATAAAACATTAGCGGACAAAAGGGCGTGAAAAGTAGAAACATTAAATGACGAAAGCGCGGCAAGGGTGACTAGCATTAGCATTAGCATGCGCCAACCAGCGCTACTTCATCTAAGCTGCGCGACATTAGGCCAAGTCAACACTTGCTGATAGAGAAAGTAGACGAGGTGAGATGTTGAAGTGTTGACATTTGAGAGCATTGAGGCTTCTTCACCTGAGTCCTGCTTGTCTCCAGTAAGCAACCATCTTGTCAGCCTCAAGGACACTCGGATGTCTGCCTGCTGGGTGATGACGTCATTTACAAGCGCCGAGATAGTTTTTTCTTTTTTTTTGTGTATGTTTGAAATGTTTATTTTAAGAAAACCTCCGTTTATTTTATATTATTATACTAGTCCACAAGGTATTCGTTTTGGACAAAACGTTAATAAAACATTCAACTATCACTGCACGTAATATTTCAAGCTCAGGAAATGACGTCATTTCGCGCGTGCGTGGTGGACCGATGGGATAGTTTTTTATTTTTATTTTATTTCGATAACATTAAACATTTGAAATAACGACAAGCATATCGTTTGTACATTAACAGGAAGGTGTAACACACACTTAACGGACAAACAATAAAATAAGAAGGAACGTGCGCGAGGGATGCCACTAGAATAAAAAAAAGGGAATACTTATAACATTTTCAGGCCGTTTATTTCAATTTTATTTGATGATGATCATTTTTATGATTATTTTTAGAACCTAAGAGGTGAGCATGGCCTTTTTTGACATGTGGCTTTACAAAAAGACACGCCCCCTTGAAGACACGCCCATCGTGGCAGTACAACGCGAGAGGACGTTTGATTTGTGACGTCATCCGATATCGTCGGATGTAACGCAATGATGCAACGCAGGAATATTAATATGATGTGGTTGGCTAAGTTTTATATTCATAAATGTAACTTTCTCAATAACCCACCTGTTTTTTGTGACTTTAAAAAAAGAATGCCAACTCTATATTGAAACACTCTCCATCTCCACCAAGCAAAAAGCTGTGAAAACCATCCAAATTTAATTATTTACTGAACTTGTGTGAGCCTATGGCCTTGCACTTTGTTTTATATGTATATATGTATATATATATATATATATATATATATATATATATATATATATATATATATATATATATATATATACATATATATATATATATATGTATATATATATATATATATATGTCTTGATTGGATTATCCAGAGAATAGTGCTCGATACCGTGGTAGAGCGCAATATGTAGGTGTGGGAAAAAATCACAAGACTACTTCATCTCTACAGAAGTGTTTCATGAGGGGTTCCCTCAATCATCAGGAGATTTTAATGGAAGCATTCACATACAATGGTTTATATAGGGCACAGAGTGGGTGGGTACAGGCAGGCGTAGGGTGTGGTGATTGGCTCATGTGTTACCTAGGAGGTGTTTCCTTCTGTGGCGGCATGTTGAAATAATTTCACTGCGCTTGTTGAGAGATGATAGATCGGGATGATATATAATAAACAGTTTCTCTTTTAAGCATAGGTTGCATCTTTTATTACCACTGTTGTAAGGTGTGCTGGATGCAAGAATTTGCCATGTTATTGAATATTCAACATTGTTGTCTTTGAGGTTCCAAATGGGTTTGCTGAGTTCTGTAGAATTCCGCAAAGGCTGGTTTCTAAAGGAGGCGTTGTGATTATTCCATCTTGTTTTGAACGCTCCTTCGGTTAATCCTACGTACGTGTCGGATGTGTTAATGTCCTTGCGTATTACCTTTGCTTGGTAAACGACTGATGTCTGTAAGCACCTTCCGTTGAGAGGGCAATCAGGTTTCTTGCGACAGTTACATTCATTATTGGTTTCAGAGTCGTTTAGTCTGGGGGTAGGCAGTCCTTTTGCAATTGCTTTGTTGTGGTTTGAAATGATTTGTTGCATGTTATTCATACAGCTGTAGCTCAATTTAATGTTGTTCTTGTTGAATATTTTTCTTAGGGTGTTGCCTTTGGGGAAGTGTTTGTCGATCAGAGTGAGGAACTTGCGGCCGATGTTGGTTGAGACGTCTTTGCTGAATGGCGGATTGTACCAGATGATGTTGTTTCGTTTTCTGCTCTTTTTTGGTTGGTTTCCTGGAGTGGGTTCATAGGTGAGGGTGAAGTTGTATCCGCTTTCATCAAGTGCTTTCTGGTACGGGGGGTTGCTTGGTCGAATTCAGCTTTGCTGGATGACAGCATCGATAGCCTTTTATTAATTCCGGTAGGTATTCTCTTCGTGGTGGTGGGTGGGTGGTTGCTGTCGTGGTGCACATATTGGAGTGTTGTGTTGGGTTTCGTGAATGGTTGGTAGCTGTTATTTCTCAGGTTGAAAGTGACGTCGAGGAAGTTGACGGTTTGCTTGTTGGCTTCAATCGTGATCCGTAGGCCGTTTTCTTTGAAGATTTGGCATATGCGCTTCTTGGTGTTCTCGCTGCTCCTTGGCGAGGCGCGGCACACTGTCGCAAGAAACCTGATTGCCCTCTCAACGGAAGGTGCTTACAAACATCAGTCGTGTACCAAGCAAAGGTAATACGCAAGGACATTAACACATCCGACACGTACGTAGGATTAACCGAAGGAGCGTTCAAAACAAGATGGAATAATCACAACGCCTCCTTTAGAAACCAGACTTTGCAGAATTCTACAGAACTCAGCAAACACATTTGGAACCTCAAAGACAATAATGTTGAATATTCAATAACATGGCAAATTC
>NC_084637.1:35605429-35617929 GCF_033978795.1 Nerophis ophidion
ACATGCTAACTTCACTCAGGACTGTTAGTTTGTTAGCTTTACTTGTCAATAAACATGCTAACTTCATCTTAGCATTATTTGTCAATAAACATGCTAACTTCACTCAGGACTGTTAGTTTGTTAGCTTTACTTGTCAATAAACATGCTAACTTCATCTTAGCATTATTTGTCAATAAACATGCTAACTTCACTCAGGACTGTTAGTTTGTTAGCTTTACTTGTCAATAAACCTGCTAACTTCATGTTGGCATTATTTGTCAATAAACATGCTAACTTCACTCAGGACTGTTAGTTTGTTAGCTTTACTTGTCAATAAACATGCTAACTTCATGTTGGCATTACTTGTCAATAAATATGCTAACTTCATCTTAGCATTACTTGTCAATAAACATGCTAACTTCACCTTAGCATTACTTGTCAATAAACATGCTAACTTAATCTTAGCATTACTTGTCAATAAACATGCTAACTTCATCTTAGCATTACTTGTCAATAAACATACTAACTTCATCTTAGCATTACTTGTCAATAAACATGCTAACTTCACCTTAGCATTACTTGTCAGTAAACATGCTAACTTCATCTTAGCATTACTTGTCAATAAACATGCTAACTTCATGTTAGCATTACTTGTCAATAAACATGCTAACTTCACTCAGCACTGTTAGCATGTTAGCTTTACTTGTCAATAAACATGCTAACTTCATGTTAGCATTACTTGTCAATAAACATGCTAATTTCATGTTAGCATTACTTGTCAATAAACATGCTAACTTCACTCAGCACTGTTAGCATGTTAGCTTTACTTGTCAATAAACATGCTGACTTCATTCCGGATTGTTAGCATTTTAGCATTACTTGTCAAACATCCTAACTTCACTCAACACTGTTAGCACGTTAGCATCGCGCTGCTAGCACGTGTCAGCTAACTTTAGCGGTCAAGCTAAAAAGTTGATTATTTGCATTTTTTTTCTTCTAAAACTGTTTTTTGTTTGTCACGTGTTGTCTTCTCGCTTATTGAGATCGTGACTGACGTCATCCAAGTGTTACATAACTTCAACACTTTGCCGCTGCTCGACCGAACATCCATCCATCCATTTTCTACCGCTTATGCACCTGGGGATAGGTTGATTGGCAACACTAAAATTGGCGACTAAACATGTCAATGAGGAAATATCCAATTGAATCCATCCCAGATTGGTCATGCTGCTTCAAGCGAATATTAAAAGGAGCTGAAGTTCAATACTCAAATGACATCTTAGTAGGAGTGTAACTAGGTGACACAAATGACATCTTAGTAGGAGTGTAACTAGGTGACACAAATGACATCTTAGGAGTGTAACTAGGTGACACAAAGGACATCTTTGTAGGAGTGTAACTAGGTGACACAAATGACATCTTTGTAGGAGTGTAACTAGGTGACACAAATGACATCTTTGTAGGAGTGTAACTAGGTGACACAAATGACATCTTTGTAGGAGTGTAACTAGGTGACACAAATGACATCTTTGTAGGAGTGTAACTAGGTGACACAAATGACATCTTAGGAGTGTAACTAGGTGACACAAATGACATCTTTGTAGGAGTGTAACTAGGTGACACAAATGACATCTTTGTAGGAGTGTAACTAGGTGACACAAATGACATCTTTGTAGGAGTGTAACTAGGTGACACAAATTACATCTTTGTAGGAGTGTAACTAGGTGACACAAATGACATCTTAGGAGTGTAACTAGGTGACACAAATGACATCTTTGTAGGAGTGTAACTAGGTGACACAAATGACATCTTTGTAGGAGTGTAACTAGGTGACACAAATGACATCTTTGTAGGAGTGTAACTAGGTGACACAAATGACATCTTTGTAGGAGTGTAACTAGGTGACACAAATGACATCTTTGTAGGAGTGTAACTAGGTGACACAAATGACATCTTAGGAGTGTAACTAGGTGACACAAATGACATCTTTGTAGGAGTGTAACTAGGTGACACAAATGACATCTTAGTAGGAGTGTAACTAGGTGACACAAATGACATCTTTGTAGGAGTGTAACTAGATGACACAAATGACATCTTTGTAGGAGTGTAACTAGATGACACAAATGACATCTTTGTAGGAGTGTAACTAGGTGACACAAATGACATATTAGTAGGAATGTAACTAGGTGACACAAATGACATCTTTGTAGGAGTGTAACTAGGTGACACAAATGACATCTTTGTAGGAGTGTAACTAGGTGACACAAAGGACATCTTAGGAGTGTAACTAGGTGACACAAATGACATCTTTGTAGGAGTGTAACTAGGTGACACAAATGACATCTTAGTAGGAGTGTAACTAGGTGACACAAATGACATCTTAGTAGGAGTGTAACTAGGTGACACAAATGACATCTTAGTAGGAGTGTAACTAGGTGACACAAATGACATCTTTGTAGGAGTGTAACTAGGTGACACAAATGACATCTTAGTAGGAGTGTAACTAGGTGACACAAATGACATCTTTGTAGGAGTGTAACTAGGTGACACAAATGACATCTTAGTAGGAGTGTAACTAGGTGACACAAATGACATCTTAGGAGTGTAACTAGGTGACACAAATGACATCTTTGTAGGAGTGTAACTAGGTGACAGAAATTACATCTTAGGAGTGTAACTAGGTGACACAAATGACATCTTAGTAGGAGTGTAACTAGGTGACACAAATGACATCTTAGTAGGAGTGTAACTAGGTGACACAAATGACATCTTAGGAGTGTAACTAGGTGACACAAATGACATCTTTGTAGGAGTGTAACTAGGTGACACAAATGACATCTTTGTAGGAGTGTAACTAGGTGACACAAATGACATCTTTGTAGGAGTGTAACTAGGTGACACAAATGACATCTTTGTAGGAGTGTAACTAGGTGACACAAATGACATCTTTGTAGGAGTGTAACTAGGTGACACAAATGACATCTTTGTAGGAGTGTAACTAGGTGACACAAATGACATCTTTGTAGGAGTGTAACTAGGTGACACAAATGACATCTTTGTAGGAGTGTAACTAGGTGACACAAATGACATCTTAGGAGTGTAACTAGGTGACACAAATGACATCTTTGTAGGAGTGTAACTAGGTGACACAAATGACATCTTAGTAGGAGTGTAACTAGGTGACACAAATGACATCTTTGTAGGAGTGTAACTAGATGACACAAATGACATCTTTGTAGGAGTGTAACTAGATGACACAAATGACATCTTTGTAGGAGTGTAACTAGGTGACACAAATGACATATTAGTAGGAATGTAACTAGGTGACACAAATGACATCTTTGTAGGAGTGTAACTAGGTGACACAAATGACATCTTTGTAGGAGTGTAACTAGGTGACACAAAGGACATCTTAGGAGTGTAACTAGGTGACACAAATGACATCTTTGTAGGAGTGTAACTAGGTGACACAAATGACATCTTAGTAGGAGTGTAACTAGGTGACACAAATGACATCTTAGTAGGAGTGTAACTAGGTGACACAAATGACATCTTAGTAGGAGTGTAACTAGGTGACACAAATGACATCTTTGTAGGAGTGTAACTAGGTGACACAAATGACATCTTAGTAGGAGTGTAACTAGGTGACACAAATGACATCTTTGTAGGAGTGTAACTAGGTGACACAAATGACATCTTAGGAGTGTAACTAGGTGACACAAATGACATCTTTGTAGGAGTGTAACTAGGTGACAGAAATTACATCTTAGGAGTGTAACTAGGTGACAGAAATTACATCTTAGGAGTGTAACTAGGTGACACAAATGACATCTTAGTAGGAGTGTAACTAGGTGACACAAATGACATCTTAGTAGGAGTGTAACTAGGTGACACAAATGACATCTTAGGAGTGTAACTAGGTGACACAAATGACATCTTTGTAGGAGTGTAACTAGGTGACACAAATGACATCTTTGTAGGAGTGTAACTAGGTGACACAAATGACATCTTAGGAGTGTAACTAGGTGACACAAATGACATCTTAGTAGGAGTGTAACTAGGTGACACAAATGACATCTTAGGAGTGTAACTAGGTGACACAAATGACATCTTAGTAGGAGTGTAACTAGGTGACACAAATGACATCTTAGTAGGAGTGTAACTAGGTGACACAAATGACATCTTAGTAGGAGTGTAACTAGGTGACACAAATGACATCTTTGTAGGAGTGTAACTAGGTGACACAAATGACATCTTTGTAGGAGTGTAACTAGGTGACACAAATGACATCTTAGGAGTGTAACTAGGTGACACAAATGACATCTTAGTAGGAGTGTAACTAGGTGACACAAATGACATCTTAGTAGGAGTGTAACTAGGTGACACAAATGACATCTTAGTAGGAGTGTAACTAGGTGACACAAATGACATCTTAGTAGGAGTGTAACTAGGTGACACAAATGACATCTTAGTAGGAGTGTAACTAGGTGACACAAATGACATCTTAGTAGGAGTGTAACTAGGTGACACAAATGACATCTTAGTAGGAGTGTAACTAGGTGACACAAATGACATCTTAGTAGGATTGTAACTAGGTGACACAAAATGTAAACATATATTTTCCATCGTTTGCAAAGATGTATGTCAAAGTTGTCCAATTATATTCCAAGCATCTGATTAAGGCTGCTCTGAGTTCATCAACTTCCAAAAATAATCAGCTTTTTTGTCCATGCACACAATAGAAAACTGCTTTTTGGAAAGTGGACTTCATAACAACATTGCTCCTTATTATTTGTCAAAAGTGGTTCTATTTTTATTAAGGAAGCCAAATAAAATGACTTCATGGAAAACATGTTGGTTGGTAATCATTTCATTAAGTTGATTAGCAACTTTAGTATTAGCACAACTAGCTCTTAACCTCCATATGTCGTAGTGGTTTGTGCAGCCCTTTGAGACACTAGTGATTTAGGGCTATATAAGTAAACATTGATTGATTGATTGACATTTCTCATCTTTTTGATGTATACATGAATTATGATACAAACAAATAAGTGAACAACAATTATTGTTGTTTGTTTTAAGGAATGATGCATACATGAATTATGATATGAACAAACAAGTAAACAACAATTCATGTTATTTCTTGTAAGAAGTGATGTATACATGAATTGTAAACACCAACAAGTAATGTTATTTATTTCAAGGAATGATGTTTACATGAATTATGATACAAGAAAACAAGTAAAAAATGTATTTCTTGTAAGAAATGATGTATACATGAATTATGATATGAACAAACTAGTAAACAACAATTACCTTTGAACTCCCAAACAGGAAGTACATGTTCAACCAGCAGCACATGCAGTGAGCCAACTCGTCCAAAGGGTGGCGCCATTCGACAACCCACCAATTCTACTTATTAAATAATACCACCTTAACATATAATACACTTAATAAATAATACCACCTTAACATATAATACACTTAATAAATAATAGCACCTTAACATATAATACACTTATTAAATAATAGCACCTTAACATATAATACACTTATTAAATAATACCACCTTAACATATAATACACTTAATAAATAATAGCACCTTAACATATAATACACTTATTAAATAATAGCACCTTAACATATAATACACTTATTAAATAATAGCACCTTAACATATAATACACTTATTAAATAATACCACCTTAACATATAATACACTTATTAAATAATACCACCTTAACATATAATACACTTATTAAATAATACCACCTTAACATATAATACACTTATTAAATAATACCACCTTAACATATAATACACTTATTAAATAATACCACCTTAACATATAATACACTTATTAAATAATACCACCTTAACATATAATCTGCTGTAAAAAGCAAAAAACATGACAGACAGAAAAGATAAGGAGTGTAACAGCGAGGTGGTGTAATGTGAAGTGTGTTGTAGTGAGGTGGTGTAATGTGAAGTGTGTTGTAGTGAGGTGGTGTAATGTGAAGTGTGTTGTAGTGAGGGAACACTGTCTAGTATTTATGGAGCCTTGTCAATAATCTTCACATACCTGAACATATACATGAGTACATATTAAATCTATAAAAAAAGACCCATTTCATTTTGTGAAAAAAGCAATGAAGTCCTCCGTCAACAAAGTACAAGTGAGAATGTGCAACAGAAAAGTCCTCAGCATCTAGGTGAGGTTTTAGCCAAGATTGGCAATAAAACAACAAAACAAAACAATGGCCTCAGCTGTGAGAGATGATGTTCCTCCTGATTCTGCTCCTATGGGAGAGATGTTGCTACTATGCACATTCTTTATGTGCATTTCACATTTGTATTTAAACCAATTGTGCTTTTCCACAGTCCAACACCTTAAATGTGTCCTTGTCCTCAAGATGTCACTCATCCTGCTCCAGTTTGTCTCAAACCCTCCTCTTCTTCTTCTTCTTCTTCTTCTTCTTCTTCTTCTTCTTCTTCTTCTTCTTCTTCTTCTTCTTCTTCCCACAGCCACCCCTGGGAAACGGTGACCAAGGCAGCCATGCAGAAGTACCCCAACCCCATGAGCCCCAACATCTTCGGTGTGGACGTCCTGGACAGAAGTGTGGACCAGGATGGATGCTTACACAGTCAAAGACTGCTCAGTGCCGAGTGGGGACTGCCCGCCATCGCCAAATCTGTTAGTGCGCCCCCTACCTATCTACCACATGTGTGAAGTGTCATGATTCATGTCATGTCATGTGTGTGTGTGTGTGTGTGTGTGTCTGTGTCTGTGTGTCTGTGTGTGTGTGTGTGTGTGTGTGTGTCTGTGTGTGTGTGTGTGTGTGTGTGTCTGTGTCTGTGTGTGTGTCTGTGTGTGTGTGTGTGTGTGTGTGTGTGTGTGTGTGTGTCTGTGTCTGTGTGTGTGTCTGTGTGTCTGTGTGTCTGTGTGTGTGTGTGTGTGTGTGTGTCTGTGTCTGTGTGTGTGTCTGTGTGTGTGTGTGTGTGTGTGTGTGTGTGTCTGTGTGTGTAGATCATTGGAGCCTCACGATCTCACACTTATGTCCAAGAACGCTCAGTAGTGGACCCCCGACACAAGATCTTTCAGCTCCAATCTACAAACGTGAGTTGGCTTGCATGATTATTGCAGATATTATGGTCATTATCATTACTCATACTTGCATGATTATTGCAGATATTATGGTCATTATCATTACACATACTTGCATGATTATTGCAGATATTATGGTCATTATCATTACACATACTTGCATGATTATTGCAGATATTATGGTCATTATCATTACACATACTTGCATGATTATTGCAGATATTATGGTCATTATCATTACTCATACTTTCATGATTATTGCAGATATTATGGTCATTATCATTACTCATACTTGCATGATTATTGCAGATATTATGGTCATTATCATTACTCATACTTGCATGATTATTGCAGATATTATGGTCATTATCATTACTCATACTTGCATGATTATTGCAGATATTATGGTCATTATCATTACTCATACTTGCATGATTATTGCAGATATTATGGTCATTATCATTACACATACTTGCATGATTATTGCAGATATTATGGTCATTATCATTACTCATACTTTCATGATTATTGCAGATATTATGGTCATTATCATTACACATACTTGCATGATTATTGCAGATATTATGGTCATTATCATTACTCATACTTGCATGATTATTGCAGATATTATGGTCATTATCATTACACATACTTGCATGATTATTGCAGATATTATGGTCATTATCATTACTCATACTTGCATGATTATTGCAGATATTATGGTCATTATCATTACTCATACTTGCATGATTATTGCAGATATTATGGTCATTATCATTACACATACTTGCATGATTATTGCAGATATTATGGTCATTATCATTACACATACTTGCATGATTATTGCAGATATTATGGTCATTATCATTACACATACTTGCATGATTATTGCAGATATTATGGTCATTATCATTACTCATACTTGTATGATTATTGCAGATATTATGGTCATTATCATTACTCATACTTGCATGATTATTGCAGATATTATGGTCATTATCATTACTCATACTTTCATGATTATTGCAGATATTATGGTCATTATCATTACTCATACTTGCATGATTATTGCAGATATTATGGTCATTATCATTACTCATACTTGCATGATTATCGCAGATATTATGGTCATTATCATTACTCATACTTGTATGATTATTGCAGATATTATGGTCATTATCATTACTCATACTTTCATGATTATTGCAGATATTATGGTCATTATCATTACTCATACTTGCATGATTATTGCAGATATTATGGTCATTATCATTACTCATACTTGCATGATTATTGCAGATATTATGGTCATTATCATTACACATACTTGCATGATTATTGCAGATATTATGGTCATTATCATTACTCATACTTGCATGATTATTGCAGATATTATGGTCATTATCATTACACATACTTGCATGATTATTGCAGATATTATGGTCATTATCATTACTCATACTTGCATGATTATTGCAGATATTATGGTCATTATCATTACTCATACTTGCATGATTATCGCAGATATTATGGTCATTATCATTACTCATACTTGTATGATTATTGCAGATATTATGGTCATTATCATTACTCATACTTGCATGATTATTGCAGATATTATGGTCATTATCATTACTCATACTTTCATGATTATTGCAGATATTATGGTCATTATCATTACTCATACTTGCATGATTATTGCAGATATTATGGTCATTATCATTACTCATACTTGCATGATTATTGCAGATATTATGGTCATTATCATTACACATACTTGCATGATTATTGCAGATATTATGGTCATTATCATTACTCATACTTGCATGATTATTGCAGATATTATGGTCATTATCATTACTCATACTTGCGTGATTATTGCAGATATTATGGTCATTATCATTACTCATACTTGCGTGATTATTGCAGATATTATGGTCATTATCATTACACATACTTGCGTGATTATTGCAGATATTATGGTCATTATCATTACTCATACTTGCATGATTATCGCAGATATTATGGTCATTATCATTACTCATACTTGTATGATTATTGCAGATATTATGGTCATTATCATTACTCATACTTGCATGATTATTGCAGATATTATGGTCATTATCATTACTCATACTTGCATGATTATCGCAGATATTATGGTCATTATCATTACTCATACTTGTATGATTATTGCAGATATTATGGTCATTATCATTACTCATACTTGCATGATTATCGCAGATATTATGGTCATTATCATTACTCATACTTGTATGATTATTGCAGATATTATGGTCATTATCATTACTCATACTTGCATGATTATTGCAGATATTATGGTCATTATCATTACACATACTTGCATGATTATTGCAGATATTATGGTCATTATCATTACTCATACTTGCATGATTATTGCAGATATTATGGTCATTATCATTACTCATACTTGCATGATTATTGCAGATATTATGGTCATTATCATTACTCATACTTGCATTATTATTGCGTATATTATGGTCATTATCATTACTCATACTTGCATGATTATTGCAGATATTATGGTCATTATCATTACTCATACTTGCATGATTATTGCAGATATTATGGTCATTATCATTACTCATACTTGCATTATTATTGCGTATATTATGGTCATTATCATTACTCATACTTGCATGATTATTGCAGATATTATGGTCATTATCATTACTCATACTTGCATGATTATCGCAGATATTATGGTCATTATCATTACTCATACTTGCATGATTATTGCAGATATTATGGTCATTATCATTACACATACTTGCATGATTATTGCAGATATTATGGTCATTATCATTACTCATACTTGCATGATTATTGCAGATATTATGGTCATTATCATTACTCATACTTGCATGATTATTGCAGATATTATGGTCATTATCATTACTCATACTTGTATGATTATTGCAGATATTATGGTCATTATCATTACTCATACTTGCATGATTATTGCAGATATTATGGTCATTATCATTACTCATACTTGCATGATTATTGCAGATATTATGGTCATTATCATTACTCATACTTGCATGATTATTGCAGATATTATGGTCATTATCATTACTCATACTTGCATGATTATTGCAGATATTATGGTCATTATCATTACTCATACTTGCGTGATTATTGCAGATATTATGGTCATTATCATTACTCATACTTGCATGATTATTGCAGATATTATGGTCATTATCATTACTCATACTTGGATGATTATTGCAGATATTATGGTCATTATCATTACTCATACTTTCATGATTATTGCAGATATTATGGTCATTATCATTACTCATACTTGCATGATTATTGCAGATATTATGGTCATTATCATTACTCATACTTGCATGATTATCGCAGATATTATGGTCATTATCATTACTCATACTTGCATGATTATTGCAGATATTATGGTCATTATCATTACTCATACTTGCATGATTATTGCAGATATTATGGTCATTATCATTACTCATACTTGCATGATTATTGCAGATATTATGGTCATTATCATTACT
The DNA here is from genome assembly GCF_033978795.1 of Nerophis ophidion. NCBI lineage: Eukaryota > Metazoa > Chordata > Actinopteri > Syngnathiformes > Syngnathidae > Nerophis > Nerophis ophidion. The sequence continues at coordinate 35,616,087 of NC_084637.1, forward strand.
CATACTTGTATGATTATTGCAGATATTATGGTCATTATCATTACTCATACTTGCATGATTATTGCAGATATTATGGTCATTATCATTACTCATACTTGCATGATTATTGCAGATATTATGGTCATTATCATTACTCATACTTGCATGATTATTGCAGATATTATGGTCATTATCATTACTCATACTTGCGTGATTATTGCAGATATTATGGTCATTATCATTACTCATACTTGCATGATTATTGCAGATATTATGGTCATTATCATTACTCATACTTGCATGATTATTGCAGATATTATGGTCATTATCATTACTCATACTTGCATGATTATTGCAGATATTATGGTCATTATCATTACTCATACTTGCATGATTATTGCAGATATTATGGTCATTATCATTACTCATACTTGCGTGATTATTGCAGATATTATGGTCATTATCATTACTCATACTTGCATGATTATTGCAGATATTATGGTCATTATCATTACTCATACTTGGATGATTATTGCAGATATTATGGTCATTATCATTACTCATACTTTCATGATTATTGCAGATATTATGGTCATTATCATTACTCATACTTGCATGATTATTGCAGATATTATGGTCATTATCATTACTCATACTTGCATGATTATTGCAGATATTATGGTCATTATCATTACACATACTTGCATGATTATTGCAGATATTATGGTCATTATCATTACTCATACTTGCATGATTATTGCAGATATTATGGTCATTATCATTACACATACTTGCATGATTATTGCAGATATTATGGTCATTATCATTACTCATACTTGCATGATTATCGCAGATATTATGGTCATTATCATTACTCATACTTGCATGATTATCGCAGATATTATGGTCATTATCATTACTCATACTTGCATTATTATTGCGTATATTATGGTCATTATCATTACTCATACTTGCATGATTATTGCAGATATTATGGTCATTATCATTACTCATACTTGCATGATTATTGCAGATATTATGGGCATTATCATTACTCATACTTGCATTATTATTGCGTATATTATGGTCATTATCATTACTCATACTTGCATGATTATTGCAGATATTATGGTCATTATCATTACTCATACTTGCATGATTATTGCAGATATTATGGTCATTATCATTACTCATACTTTCATGATTATTGCAGATATTATGGTCATTATCATTACTCATACTTGCATGATTATTGCAGATATTATGGTCATTATCATTACACATACTTGCATGATTATTGCAGATATTATGGTCATTATCATTACTCATACTTGCATGATTATTGCAGATATTATGGTCATTATCATTACTCATACTTGCATGATTATTGCAGATATTATGGTCATTATCATTACTCATACTTGCATTATTATTGCGTATATTATGGTCATTATCATTACTCATACTTGGATGATTATTGCAGATATTATGGTCATTATCATTACTCATACTTGCATGATTATTGCAGATATTATGGTCATTATCATTACTCATACTTGGATGATTATTGCAGATATTATGGTCATTATCATTACTCATACTTGCATGATTATTGCAGATATTATGGTCATTATCATTACTCATACTTGCGTGATTATTGCAGATATTATGGTCATTATCATTACTCATACTTTCATGATTATTGCAGATATTATGGTCATTATCATTACTCATACTTGCATGATTATTGCAGATATTATGGTCATTATCATTACTCATACTTGCATGATTATTGCAGATATTATGGTCATTATCATTACTCATACTTGGATGATTATTGCAGATATTATGGTCATTATCATTA